>NW_009726936.1:0-28903 GCF_000703405.1 Apaloderma vittatum | reverse complement strand
TGCTCTCAAGCCAGTCACTGCTCAGCCTATAGTGGTGCTTGAAATTGCCCCGACCTTGCACTTGGTCTTGTTGAACTTCATGAGGTTGGCCTGGGCCCAACTCTCCAGCCTGTCAAGGTCCCTCTGGATGGCATCCCTACCCTCCAGGGTGTCAGCCACCCCATACAGCTTGGTGTCACTGGCAAACTGTCCCTGTCACTGACGAAGATGTTAAACAAGACTGCACCTAGTAAGTGATCCTTGAGGGACTCCACTTGTAACTGGCTTCCACTTGGACATGGACTCATTGACAGCCACTCTTTGGGTGTGATGGTCAAGCCAGTTCTTTATCCACTGAATTGTCCATCCATCACTCCTATTTTTTATCAGCTTGGAGACCAGGATGTCATGCGGGACAGTGTCAAAACCTTTGCTCAGTCCCAAGTAAATGATGTCATTTTCTCATCAAATGGACTCACAACGGTGGGAAGTTTACCTACAATGTCCTTAACCTGGGCACCAAGAAGACAGCAGACCTCTCTATGAAGCAGGTTTGGTCTGCATATAGGTCCTTCCTCTCCCCTCAGCAGGGAGTCACTTACAAGAATGACCTTTCGATTTTTCTTTTCAGGGTCAATACTGCTGGCTGTCCCAAGGCCTTGGTGGTTCTTCTGGCCTTCTTGAGCCCTCATCCTTGTTCGCAACCAGTTCCTCCTG
This sequence comes from Apaloderma vittatum, assembly GCF_000703405.1. Taxonomy (NCBI): domain Eukaryota; kingdom Metazoa; phylum Chordata; class Aves; order Trogoniformes; family Trogonidae; genus Apaloderma; species Apaloderma vittatum. The sequence goes on along the minus strand of NW_009726936.1, from coordinate 28,207 downwards.
CAGAGAACCATACCTGTTCTGCAAGGACACTATAGGTGGTGTGCTTCTTAAAAGAGTCCGCTTGCTCCTTTTGTTTCATTTGTTTCTTCGAGCAGAGACCTGTTCCCATTGGCCCTGCTCACGTGGGTTATTAGAGGAAGGCTGGGGAGCTTGCTGATGAGAGGCTACAAGATCCTCCGCTCCACTAAGAGTTACCTCCCATTCCACTTTTTTAAAGATCCCTTTGTGAAAACAGTCAGTTGCCCTCTTGCTCTGCCTTATGCTTCTCAGTCTACTTACCTCTTCCCTAAGCTCCATCAATTCATCTTGGAGCTGAGCCACCCAGCTGAGTAGGTCATCAACCTGCTCACACCATACACAGCCATAGTCAGCAATGCCGTCCGACACCAGTGAAAGGCTGTGACGTTCCTCACAGCCTGTGGCCTGGGTACCATCCATTTGGGTGGGTGTTGGGAGCACAACTTTCCTCCCCCCAGTAGTCACCATGATGCCTTGAATAAGGTGTAGCATCTCGAGTTCTGCCTAATGAGCTGCAGCCGTAGCAGCCTCCTCCTCGGAGCAGAAACAATAGGCTTGATTGACTTATGCTCAGTGGGCAACCACTAGTCCCTGCCCTCCCCGAGGCTACTTATGGCCCAATAAACAGTGGTTGTTGCTAGCTCTGCCCTGGCCTTCACAGCAGCCGGCCTCCCCCAGCACAGCCCCCAAGCCAGGCAAGAACTTATCCCGGCTTCAAAAAGTCCCAAGAAAAGAGCTCTTAGTCGGCCCTTTTTACTGCAGCTTGCTTCCCCAGTGCAGTCTTACCTGCTCTGAAGTGGACCACCACAGAAAATAAAATAAAATAACTAAATAAAATAAAATAAAATATCTTTTTTGAGCTATTTTTTTAAATCATAATAAAAATTATTGCTTGAATCATCACACAGAAAATGTGGACCCACACATCCTTTGATGCCTAAACTGAAATATTAAACTTCTTTGTCAAGAAACAAAAAAATATTTCACAATTGTTGCATGGAAGGTGATTGATTATTTGATCCTAATTGAGAAACCCCAGATTTCCAGCCAAATAGATTTATAGCCTCACAGTTAAATGATGAAAACCTGTTACACAAATGTAACACACATGTTCTCCTCACCCAGTGCTGTGCCTATCTTACCAAGAAAAGCAGATGCCATTGGTTAAAAAAATGTAGGTATTCCTGCAGGCAGATGTACGCCTTTCCACATGGAATCTTAAATCAAATTTAAATCTGTCTTCCTTGCAAAATGTTTATAATCAGACAGAGGAAGTGCTGTTGATTTATATGAGATTTTATAGGAAGATACTACCTTTCTTTGGGCTGGCAGAGGCATACAAGGCCAGGCCACTATAGCTCTGTTTGCATTAACTAGAAAACCAGTAGAGATAGCAAACTGGGTTGTTTCCTTCTGAGTGAAGACGTTGTAGCATTGTGGAAATATGATACCAGTGCTGTATTTCCACTGCAAGATCTTTAGCACCGATTACAGATGTGCCTGAAATCTAATTTACAAGCCATGAATTTATTGTATCAGATGTTATTAATATAATAAAAAAGAAGAAAAATTACTATGGAAGCATAATATGCTTGTGAAGTGATCTAGGCTTAATTGACTTCCAGCATAATAAATAATTGGCTCAATAATGTAAAATATTAAAGGATCAGGACTGTGTCACATCCAGTCAATTGTTCAACCCTTAACAGGTGAATGTCCAGACTTCATAGTAGTTAAATGTGGTATAAAATCTTGCTCATTGAAGATCTTATTAAAATTCTTAATAGCTAGATATCTGCTTAAATCACAAACACATGAACTATTTTGTAGTTTTAGTATAAGCAAACTCTTACATGGGCTTTGAATCACCTCTTCAGCTTTTTCCTATCACTGTGCTAAAATAGATTGATGTTTCTGCAGCAGAGCTGGCAGAAGGGATATGTGACTGTACTCTTCTAAGATTACTAAGATGTCCTGATGCAAATCCACCTTCACTGGTGATGTCTGTTTTTGTGCTCATCTGTGAAGGCGATACCCAGTTCATGCTTCATTCTGCTGACTTTGGCTGTACAGTTGTCACCTCCAGCAGATTCTTGCACCCTGACAAGAAATAACATCCTAAAACAAAAAGTTCTATATTCAGATTTATCCTACCAGTTCATCTTAGGAGTTTCACCATGCCAGATCGATCATCTTCTGAGGACAGCAATGTTTTGCAATTTTTTTAGCATGAAGCTATTGCAGTTTTTGCAAAACATCTAGTTTTGTAGCTGTAGAGTGAAAATGTGTAAGCTGCAGTGATTCTCAGAATTACACACTTAAAATCAGAACATTAACCTGTTTCACATTTTACTGTTTTGTATTCTATAATCAAACAATCAAGCACGCTTACAGCAGTGTTCAGGAATCATGCTGGAAAAGATAAAGGAGACCACTGGTCATCGCCTACATCCTACTTTAGGGAAATGCTGGAAGAGGAGCAGGTTTCTGTTACTGGTCAGAACAAATCCTCTTCTCACTTTTCCTCACACTCTGTCTCTGTTCATTAATCTCTTCTTCCACTTCAGAGAATTTATTGAAGTCGCCATCTCTGATCATAACTAAAATCTGCTCAGTGGTTCATTCTGTTCTTCCCTCCTTGAGATGTTGTAGCCCACCCACTGCAGGGTTTGCTGCCTGGGCACAACAGTCTTCTGAGCTGCATCAATGAGAAGACACACACACTTTTGACCCTGCTGCTGGTCGTTTCCCTCTCTAATCAGCCATCAGGAGAGACTGGACACAGTTTGTGCTGGTGGCTGGTGGATCAATCGCTGACTGGCTTCCCTGCCACAGGTGGGAGAATCATTGCTTACTTCAGCTCATGGAGTTGGAAAGCGCCTGTTTCTTGCTTCAGTCAGTGGTGCTGCAGGAGGAGACATAGCAACAGCTTTTTAAGTGCTCTTACACATATCTGAGGGACTTCTTTTTTCCTTGTCACAGCATTCAACAAGACTAGGTTTTACTGAAACATCAACAAAATTTTTTGCTTTAAATTAACATATCAGCATATATTTACTTAAATATGGAGGGTGAAATATTGTGTTTCCTGTAATTGTAAATTTTGATTTTTATAAGATTGGCAACCTTCTTAAATGGCCTCCCTGGAAATCTTAACAGAACTTGCATTTTTTCCTTTTGACAGAGACACAAAATGTTAAGCTGAATAATATTACTGTGATAAGAGCAAATAACTGTTTTTTCTTGTCCAGATATTATGCACTCATGAAATTTTTATAGCTGTTGCAGATGAAAGATCATCATTTAATGTATGGCATACACTTTCATGACACACAGTTTTAGTTTACAAAAACATGGTCTCACTACCTTGCATTTCAAAACCAGGCAGACATGGACCAGAAGTGGAAGCAGGAACACTCAGTTCTGTAAATCCAGATATTGTCTTGCCCTTTATAGGACATCACAGGACTGAGCAAAGTTTGGGTTTCATCAAAGGTGTTAGAATTCTCTATAAATAGGACTTGTTTTTTCCCTCATCATTGATTTTCAATCAGATCAGCAAAAATGGCTAGAATATAGCAAAATTTTAATGTTCACAGCAGGAAGTAATGTAGACAATACGTATTTTTAATAAGTCAAGCCATCTGTTTTTTGTTGAGATGGAGTATATTGTGTTTCTTTCACCTAGTAGTAGTGTTAAAATATATGCAGAAAATCCTTTCCTTTTAAAATAATATATGCATTAAAGCAAATAATCCAGAAATTGCATAACTCAAGACAAGAAAAATCAGTATGAGATGTCTCTGCAGCAGGAAAGTACTAGCAAAGCAAACCCAAATTTGTAATGGAAAAAAATGGTCATTAAGGGAGATACTGCAGAATGATAAAGGTTTTTTTCAGTTTTTTTTGGCCTCTATGAGATCAAAGATAATTTGTCATTGATTTATTGTATTCTCTGTGAAATAGAAATTAAATGAAATTGTAATGTAATGAGCTTTGTCCCTTGGAAAAGAGACACTGAGTTCAGATAATAATTGTAACACTATTTCTTGAAGATAGATTTTGCAGATGGGTAGCTCAAAAACCACTATTGCCCCCTTATGATTAATTACTGTTGTCTTGTGTCAATCAAGACTCACTAAAATTCAATTTGAACTAACCTTAATTATGCGAATCATGTGTGTTTGTCATTTCACAGGTTACTATAAAATGTTTAGAATAGAAGATGTGTCACATTGTAATATAGTCACTAAAGGTGTTGTTTCCTGACAAACCTGTCTCAGTCAAGGTTCCCACTCTTGCGGTTGGCCTTGCCTTCGTGATGAGCCATCTATGCTCCAGAAAGTGTATTTTGGCCGATGTTAAGCTAAATGCGAAGGCCCAGCCAAAATACTTACTCCTGGGAAATGCTTAGCTTGGGCTCATAGCAGACGGGGCTAACTCACTTATTAGATAAGTTTGCTTATAACTGGACAGCTTGGGGCATGGGTTGAGTGAAGAACTGTCTATATTCGTAACTCTGTGTGAGACTCATAATAAAGAGTTCATCCTTTTCTATGAATGACTAAAATTTTCTGGCAAACTTTTGTCTTACTTTTAAATAAAACTTGTATACATTTAATTTAAAGATTATATAAATGATTTTTAATAAATTCCTTAAACTAATCCAGGTCACAAATATACTATGGAATTTTCAAAAGAAGCGAGTGATTTATTTTGTTGTCCTCCTCATGAACTTTAAATTTTCTAAGAAATGCAGTTCCATGCCAACAATTTTCAGAAAGTTCATCATTTCCAGTAGATTTGGATCAAAGAAAGTACTCTGGGTTTTCTAAGTAAGAAACTGAGAACACCAAGATGTGTGTAAAATTCCATTCCTCTCCTGCTGTTAAGTCTGGAAATCAGGTAGGTCCACCTGACAAATGTCATAGTTTTCATTCTTTACATCTTATCCTCTTTGTTTTTAAGGGCACAGGTGGGACAAAAAGCTACTGCCTGTTTTGAGGGGCAAACATGGAAAATAATTTAATAATTTAATTTAATTTCCTTAATTATACCTTATGATCAACACAAATGGAAAACTTCTCTGATCTGGAAAGAACCCTAACTGCTAAGGTCTAGAGCAAGTTGAAAGGAGGAACTTTCCTACCTTCATTCTGCTGCAGCTATATATGCCTGTCTGGAAATGAATCATAAGGTTTGCAAGGAGAAGAGAGTGTGAGATGGAAAAATCTGGGAAGGAAAAATCAGGGAATAAATCAAAGGGTGATGCCATGCCATAGAGAGGTGAGGATGTCTTCAGATTTTTGTTCTTAGTTCTAGGATTATACATGTATTTTTCATTAAATTGGTTTTGATGGGAGGAAAAAAGAAAGTAAAATGCCCTCACTCCTTATTCCTGATTGTACAGTCTAATCTCTGCTCACATCACCAGGAAGTTCATGGAGAGGAATGTGACTTAATCCTTCAATCCTCCGGCAGAAACATCCAGTTACTTGGGTATATGCTTTAGTCATCAGGATATATTTCTAGCAGATCTGTTTGAAAGAGAAAAGCCACAAGCAAACATATATGCTTTAAGTGCTCAGCTCTCTCATTGCTGGTAACCCTGCTCAGAGCATGTGCATTTTGGTATCTTCAGGGCAACAAGGCGGAACATGAAACGGAACGGAACTGGGGCCCATCTGAGATCTAGATGCTTGTGCTGAGACAGATCTTGGACTGCAAAGGAAAAGTGCTGCCTGCAGAACCCTTCAGGCCTGCATGGACTCAGGAGGCACAATGGCTTTAGGAATTTAACCCTTCAGGCTTATATCTGGATACAAGGTCTGACTAAGATTTTTCTGTGCTGTCTTCATAGCATCCACCCTACATACACAGGATCAGCCAGGCTCACTAAGATCATCCCAGGCATTTCTACTGATTTCATTGGGAGAAGGATAAAGTATAAAGGATGACTGGAATGTAAAGGCGTACCTTTTTAAATGTAAAGGCACACCACCCTTACCACACAGGTGCTATGTTAGATATTTGTCCAGCACAAGGGAAAAGGTTTGCTGATTTGCAGCTGTTAGTACTGGTCATTACAGACCTTCACACACGTGTCTCCCCATAACTTCAAAAATTAAAGTTGTCTTCTTATTTTTTCTGTGACTTGAATTAAACAGGGATAAACCGAGCATGGTTTACATTGAATATTTTTATAGACATGTAAAATAGCTGATTAAGAGTCTGTACTGATTACCTTTTAATATTAAAAGTTTACCTTAGGTGTTTTTCATGTTTATGTGGTTTCTTTTCATTTGTACTTCTTTTTTCAGCTGTATCAATCAATCTTAACAAAGAGAAGGTGGGCTGCCGAAAGCATCTATTATAAATTAGATTCATTGTGCAAGTGTCATATACTTCTCTGAATATGAGGTAGTAGTTTCTTGGTTCTATCACAGTTTCTATTAGATTTTTATTTTTCTTGTGCACTCAGTATTTCCCAATAAACATAAATAAGAATGAAAACAGTTGGGGAAGCTTAAACACCAACAATATCAAGAATTATTCTCTCTTGCATTAGCAGCTAATGAAATTCATTTCATAAATGTCTAACATGAGATTAACGAGGTAATAATGAAACAATTCTTATAACAGACTGTTAGACCATTTATGCAACTACAAAAGTGTAAGTTTGATTTGGCTGGACTGCTGAGAGCACGCATAAAACATTTTGGCTTTCTTTAAAATTAGATAATTTTACCTGTCATACTTCAGGGTGAGATAGTCTTCAGATATTCTTGAAATTAAGAATTTATAAAGGAAATGCATTGTACTCCTGCATGTTGTATGTTGACATATTTCTGTGTGGTGTTGCAACACATACTACAACAATATTTTGTTCTTTGTGTTTCAAGTTTCTATGAAATATTCATCTTAGACTCTAGAGAATGCTGAAGCTCCATGCTGCTGAGCAAAACCAGTATCTGAGTTCCTGAAATGAACTATATGGGTTTCCAAGCTTCAAAATCCATGAGACTTATCCAACAGAATATGTCTGTGACAATGATTCATAAAGGTATAGCTCATAGTGCACCTTGAACCATAGTCTCCCGCAGCTCATGTCATAGTGAAACATGCTGCAGCTACCTATGTGTCCTACACGCATTCCAGTTTCCTTCCAAAATCAAACTCTAGCCAGATACGTACTCACAGAAGAAGAATGCTGAACTTCATACAAAATATGTATCCCACGCACAATGATTCAATTCATTGGTCTGGTGAAAATGTAGTAGTGAGGCTTACCCATAGCATTACCACCAAGACCTGGCAAGATTCAAAAACCAAACAGCCTATTCTCATGCCTGAGAAGCCTCTCCCACAAGATGTCAATCTACTAGGTCAATCTATGCTCAGAACCATGCGTAATAGTGACAAACCCCAGTTGCTTGCAGCATAAAGCACAGCATTCATTGTTGCCTTATTGGCCACATAGATCTCTACCTTATTCCTATTAAATCAGAAGTTCATGTGATTTCTGACAAGGTACCATACCTGGGTTCATTTCCCTTCTGACTGACTCTATATCCTGCTAATTATCAAGTCAGTCTCTAATAGCTAAAAAAAAAAGTGGCAACAATGAGTTTCTGCATTTTAAGTTATATGGTGATTGTATAAAAACAATCATCTTACAGAGTTCTACACAGCGAGTACAGGCTGTATATCCCATTCTCTACGCTGTAATCACAGGGACTGTTAAGTGACCAACAGAGCACCGTAGAATCCACTTCAGTCGTTATGTTTGAAAGATACTTTATTTCCTTTTCATACTTTTGTTGTTGAATACCGTGGCAAGAGATAATTCCTGCTATGCTGAGCATTCTAACTTTGAAACACAAATTATTTGCTATTAAAAAAAAGAATTTAAATTGCTTTCCATTTTGTCAGGCTAACCCCTAGTTATTGGCTTGCATAAAGGTGACCATAAAATAAGAACTTACACAACAACATTTCTTGGTTTGCAGTCCTTTTCTGTTCATGGTAACCTTACAAGAACACTGGTTTTTCAGTTTAAAAAATGCCAGAAATACATCAGTGTGCCACTGTGGTAAGCAGAGTAGAATTCCATCAAAAAAGTATGTGTTCTGTCCCAGAAAGCTTGTAATCTAAGTGTAATAGAAGAAGGGATCTGTGCTGGCAGGTGGAATTGATGAGAAAAAAGCCTCTTATTACACTAGCTGTTGAATCAATGAGTATCATAGCTGGGGAAGTAGATCTGCTATTGAACTGGATTAGAAATATGGACATACTTATATGAAATCTTAACTAATAGATTCCACTAGTTGATTAACTTCTGGACAAACACCCATCTGTACTTGTTTCAACAGAACTGGAGGAGGAGCTGGCACTTAGTAACAGATTTACACACTCCATAATGCCACGGCACACTGAGAGGAATAAATGGGAGAAAGAATAAAAAGAATCTAAACCCTCCAAAGTCTTTTCGGTTATTCTGCATCTCAGTCAAGTAAGTATTTCCCTTCTGTCCTCAGCAATGAGTACACAACAAATTCAAGAGAGGACAGGATCAATAAGTAATTGATAAAGTAATCAAAAGCAAAGTTTTACAACCTTCTTCACATTTTACATATTTCATTCTTGTGGCTTGCTGATTCCACTGGGTTTAAGGATGTGTTTCCCACACTCCAAATAATTTAGTCGGTTTGGTAATAATGCATTTGACTCAGATTCACTGAGGAAAGAGATGATTATATTCTTCCATGTTACTGTGGTGCAGATGCATAGTAAAAATTACAACATAGTAAAAATGTTGGCCTTTCAAAAGTCAGGATTGATTTGTTATTAAGTAATCAATACACAAAAAGCAAAATTTAGGAAAAAACAACCCACATACACTGACTGAAAAGACTTACAGAAGCAGTATTCATGAGGTGATAGAAAAACAGACAGTGTCTTACTTCAAAAGAGAATGAAGACAGAGACTTGGATCAAGAAAACAAATGAGAATGAGTCACCTATTTATGCCTAATAGATTGTAGGTAATCATTAAAGCTTCCACGTGTATGTTAACTTATATGGGAGATCATGCATATATGTACGAAGATCGAAAAAAGGAGCCATATCACATTCTGACATGTGTTCAGTTACTATATATAAAAAATATTGAATAGGAATGACAGTTCCAGGAAATGTTCCTTCCTTTGCTTCTGAAACACAATGTTAACTCTGGGAAGTCCTTCACCCTAAAAGATATTATTTTCCTATTTTTAGCATAACATTCTTTACAAGAGTATTCTGTATGACAATTTAAATAATGTTTCTGCAGCTTTGTGGTATTCCTTAAAGAAAAGTGAGGCATTAGAGAAACAGATATCAGTAAACCTAATAAAAGAAATCACATCTGGAAAGAAAAAATTTGCTGTAAGATCATTTTATTTTAAAAAGACTCTCAAGTGTTTTTCTGAGTTGGTTCTGTAGCATCACAGTTACTTTATTATTCTGTATTTTAAGATACTATTGTGTGGAATTTTTGGGAGATATGGAATACGTAGACAACCATATTAGCATATTTTTCTTGAAGACATTGGAAAGGCGTTTTTGGCAATATATAGTCTATGGATTTATTGCACTTGGAAGAAATAGACACAGATTTTTTTGGTTGTGGTTTTGATTTTTTTTATTCATCATTTGTAGCGTATAAGAATAATTTATAACTTCATAAAGTGAAGACTTAAAAAAACCCAGAATAATCCAAATCACCTCATATTCTTACTGTGCAAAATATCAGACACGTTGCCATGCATTTCATGATCACTGCACTAGAGCATTGCAACGTATCTGGATAAATCCATGGTATCTACAGAGTAAAAAGTAAGAACACAAGAATTGCTTTTTTTGTTGTTTTACGAAAGTTCTCCCATCTATTGCAGCACACAGTCACGGATTTTATTCTGTTATATCAAAGGCTTTACACTTCTTTGAAAAATCACGCTATATTTGAGACTAAGAAAAATTAGTACTTTAGTAAAAATAACAGAAAAATTATATATTGCATAGTCCATAATCTCTGTTTTTCACCGAGATGGAAACAATGAACAAACCGCTTGCGTAGGTTAGCATGAAATCTGATTTACAGTAATCAGCCCAAAGCAAAGGCAACATGAAATAAAATATTTGTAGCAATTTCTTGTATATATTTATTCACCACACAACAGAAAGAGCTCAGAAGATTCACTTAAATCTTGTTCAAGTGATAAACTTGTGATGATTCCTGCTCTTTTCAAATAGCTTCATTTTCTGCACATTATGTTAAAATCTCTTGTAGTGACAATGTGGAGTGTTCAGGTGGTCTCTCTAGTTCTAGGCTGGCTAGTTCAGACTTTACAGAATTTTTTTTAGAAACATGACATATACTGATGGGGCCCTCTTCATGCATTTTGCTTTTTCTCACTTGTGCCTGTGATTGACATATATAAAGTAGAGCAAGAAATTTTCAGAGTTGTAGGCTGAAAGAGTCTATTTAATGCAAAGGCTGATACATTCCAGGAGATTTTCCCACCATCAGTATATTCACTGGTGGTGCAGGTCATTAGAAAATATAGTCATCTGAGCAATATTTACATAAATTCATGGTCATAGATATGATAAAGTCCAGTCTTAATAAAGTCCAGATATTTAAGATGGGAATCTAACTGTTCCTTTGCTATTAGGTGCAAATGGGTTGGAATCAGATGATCTTTAAGGTCTTCCTTCCAGTCCAAACTGTTTTATGTTTCCATGATTCTATAAATTACTCAGGATTACATTTCTATAAATTAGATTATCAGGATAAGGAAAAATAATCAGGAGAATAAATATAAATTAATCATTTTAAAATACACTGATTTGAATCACAGAATCACAGAATCACAGAATCACAGAATCACAGAATTATAGAATCACAGAATGTTAGGGGTTGGAAGGGACCTTGAAAGATCATCTAGTCCAGCCCCCCTGCCAGAGCAGGATCACCTACAGTAGGTCAGAGAGGAATGTGTCCAGGCGGGTTTTGAATGTCTCCAGAGAGGGAGACTCCACAACCTCTCTGGGCAGCCTGTGCCAGTGCTCTGTCAACCTCACAGTGAAAAAGTTTTTCGTAATGTTTTTGTGGAACCTCTTATGTTACAGCTTGCATCCATTGGCCTTTGTCCTATCATTGGACATCACTGTGAAGAGCCTGGCCCCATCCTCCTGACACTCACTCTTTACATATTTATAAACATATACCGTTCATTTCTCTTTAAGAATAAATGATTTAGGATAAATAGATTTATGTTAATTTATTGTGCTTATTTGTGACAGAAGTATTGATGATCCTAAGCAATAAATACTAAAAGTTAACCAAAAATAGATCACTTTCATAACCAGTCATTTTAGTTTTGCTCTGTGTTGAGACTTTCTAAATATTTCTGAAGGCTGATCTACCTGACCCACAGCCATACGCTTGAGGTCAGCTTCAGCATCAAACTGAACAAAAAATGGAAGACTGCCAAGGGAAAAGCTGGACACAGCACTTAAAATTATAAAAAATACAGGCTTTACAGATTTTCCTGTTCATCACCCTAATCTGACACAGAAGTGTATACTACAACTTCAGCACCTAGAGCTCTCTCCAATGTTACATTGGTACCGTTTATCAAAAGAGCATTTCTTTTAAATAACAGATGAGTGTCACTTCCTGACTGCCAAGTACTGAAAACAGTTATAGTACTGAATAACACCGAATCTCAATTGCCTTTCTCTTTCTCCTTTTACACCACTACTATGAAAAATGAATACCATTAAAAGATCAAGAGCTTTTACTAAGAATGAGGAAGTGAATAGTCTGCAAATTAGCCTCAGAGAGCAATTTCAATACCTCAGTCTGTCTAATTCTACTTAAAACAAAAAATTTCAGTCTACTTGCAGTTCATGGAAGCTTAGTGTAAGAAGGAAGAGAAGGGTAAACACTGGATCTGTCTAGGTATTTTAACCATTATAAACAACTAGGTAGACAGAAGTGTCCAAAATATAAAACTTGGAGAAATTTTGCACGTTTTTTTTTGTTTCTATCAAAACTGGATAGAAATCAGTCTTTTCTAAGTTTATTCCAGGACAGATATTTAAACAAAACGCATACTTGGCAACACTGAAAGAGAATGCTTCTTAAATTAAGTAAGCCCTCATATTTTTTCAGCTACAACATCAAATGTGTCTCTTCCTCACACCACAGCAGTTATCGTCTGTCATAATGTCTGAGAAAAGTGAAAGTTTTAATCAGTGATCGCTGCGCGCCTGCATTTGCCATGCTGCCTGTAGCTGTAGGTCAGTCCCCCTGTGAACCACGAGTGGCAGGGGAGGGCCAGCTCAGATTTCTGGTGCCAGGGCAGAGAGCTCTGCACCATGGCTTCAGGCTTCGTGTGGCAGAGCAGGGAGCCAGGCATGTATCCAAGACAAGCAGCAAGGTCTGCGGCTTTGTAGAGCTTATTGCCCCACAGCTGTAGGCCACCAAAGCTTGAAGTTCCATGACCTCTAATATCCTTCATTACTACAAATAGAGAAACTGGGAAAGGAATGAAGCAACTTATTCCAAAGACACAGAAAAGTTCAGAGCTAAAGCAGAAATGCAGTTATCTCTCTGAGGCCTGCAGTAGCAATTAGACTACAGACACCAACACACCAGCTTATCAGCACAAGCTATTCCATGTCTGGTGCTTAGCAGGTTTACATTCTTCTTAGTACTGTCAAGCCCCACAAAGTAAAAACTCTCTACTACAGATCTGACTGTCCAGGATCTGATCTGTCCTGATCTGTTTCTCTTCAAGATCTATCTTCAGTTCAACACTACTGGAAAGAGGAAAGGGTCAATGCCCATTCAGTGAAGGGACTGATCTTGAAGTGCGCACAATTCTACCAAAACAGTAAAGAGGAGAGCAAGCTGGATGCATATTCATCTTTGAGACATGTGGAATGCCATCAAACAGGCTTCCTTTCTAAGCAGTCATTGATGCCACATGCACCGTGCCAAGGAACTCACTTGTCTAGCCATTTTTTTCAATGATCCAGCATTTTCCGAGCTATTTCATAGAAGCATAGAATGACCTAAGCTGGAAGGGACCTTAGAGATCATTTAATCCAACCTCCCTGTCATGGGCAGGGACACCACTCTCAGTTAGATCAGGCAACACACGGGGACTGAACGGGGATTGAACCTGTGACCCTAGCTCTAACCGACTAAGCTAACAGGCCCCCACTGATCTGCTTACAGGTTCAGTCAAGGGCAAGAGGGTAGACATCTGAGACATCTGAGACATCAGTTATGAACTGATATTTAAGCAGAAAATATTGTATCAAGTAGAAACAATCCACTGAACTTAAGAAATTTAATACAGGCAGTCCCACTCATAGACCTGAAACATTCATAGTTTGTCTCCCAAGTCCTTGTCAAAATGTTTTCAAATGAGTCGATACATGGGTAAATCACTGTAAAATTTTAAAAATAATAACAATGTCTTCAGACTTTTAAGGGTTTTAAAAGAAAGCAAACAAACCACTGGTAAAGTACTAAGAGACTTCTATTCAAAACATTTTTTAAGACTTGTTATATGAGTTTATATTCAAAACTGTGTGTATGCATAGTAGTGCCTCTGTGCTGAGATGGAAATAAATCACAACTCATGCGTATTTCTTCAGTAGTAACAAACGTCAGGTGAAATTTTAATTTGGTAGGTTTTTAAAAATGTATTAAAATAAACATATATAACCATGTATATAAACTTAAAATAAATAGTGGTTCTAATATCTGTCTGAAACAAATTTTATTTGAGTTTTTATTGTATTATATATTAACCTTAATTAAGTTGGCTAGGGGATTGAGAAAGCCTGTTAATGCTATTTAACACTATTTGCCTTACTATTCATATCAAGTTGAGTAAACTATCATATGTAATATATAAAGATACAAAGATTTTTTCCACAATCATTCTGCAAGCAGTGACAGAAATCTTGTTTTTACTGACTTCTAGATCTTTCACACACATACTTTAAGCAATGTAGCTCCTGTGCATGACTGGTCTCTAAATGGTGTTTGAAACACTACAGAAAAAGAATATGACAGAAGTTTTTAAGTTAATACCTGAAGTCCTCATACTATAATCCAGGGCATCAATTTATTTCAGCTATATCTGATTTTTGAAACAATGGCTTCTGACAGCGTCATTTTCCATTTTATAACCAGCTTCTGTTGCAGACAACTGAAATAGATATTATTTCTTCCTTTCTTCCTGCTAAATTCAGTTAGCTTACAAACTTGAATTGCCTATAAGATTCTCTTCTTTTCTTCTTGTTCTTATATTAAAACAATATTATTTTCCCTTGAGTGTTTCCTGTGTCTGCTATAAGACGATGTTTCTGCTCTGTAAAACCTAGTGCTAATATTATAGTGTATCTGTTCATTTTATCTTACTATTAACCTTTTCTCATTTTTTCAATATATGTTTCTATACTAGACTTCATATATTTTAAAGAATTACTATTTTCTTTCTGTGATCCTCCAAGTAATTAAATGTGAGATTAACTTTTTAGATTATCATTAAGCCAGAAGGAACCCTATATTGTGTGCTGCATTTAACAGTAACAACTGCAGCGTGATTGTGTTTTTGTCTTTATACAAAAAAATGCATTCTGTAATGTGTAATGTATGAAAAACAAGAAGTTAACTTTAGCAGACAAAAATATTATAATACACAGTGATTTCCTACAGAGAGAAAAAACAAAGTGTCCTTTTTTCATGTGGCAAGTTAGCCAGCTTCATAATTTTTCTGGTCTTTTCCCATGAGGAACAAAAACTGGAGATGGAAGAATGCATTTCTTTGTGCTTATTTCCTGTGGAGATGTAAACCTGTTTTCTTGGAACACAGCAGAAACTAAATGAAGAGGCTGTGTCTTTACACCATGCCTCTCCAGCAGCATTCAGTACTCATCTCCATCAGGAAAAATTTTCTGGAGGAACAACTTCTTGCTAGCCTTCACCCCCTCTGCCTTGACTGTACTGACAGGGAGAGCACACTTGAATGTGAGATTCACTTTTCGCAATCAGAAGACAGATGCCCCTGTCTGGAGAGGCAAGGTACAAGTCTGAGCCAGGTTCCCTTCCTGAAAAACCCCTCTACTCAGGTCTATGGGCCAAGGGGATTCGGACTCTACTAGTAAGTAATCTGTACTGAGAGATAAGAAAAAAATTATGCATGAAGCCTTGTCTCTGTGCATCAGATTTGATGATATGCTCAAAACAGGGGTTAGTGAAACTGGTGACTCCACATGACTTGATTCTTCTCAATTGCTCCAGCTCTGTGACTTGTGATATCCACATTACACAAGGTAACTGATACAGCCTACATCAAAGAATTCTCAGTTAAGAAAAATATTGGTTTTAACCTGTTAACTTCAGAAATCATAGCATGACAGGGGTGTCATAGAATCATAGAATGGCATAGGCCCCCTTTAACCAGTGTCTTTAAGAAGATCAGGTTGCTCAAAGCCTTATTAAAACTGACCTGGAATGTCCCTAGGGTTGGAGCCTCCTTCACCTCTCTGGCTAACCTGTTCCAGTGCTTCACCACTCTCATCACACAAAAAAAGTCTTTCTTGTATCCAGCCTAAGTCTATCTTCTAGTTTAAAACTGTTATTCCTTGTCCTATCACAAGAGGACCTGCTGAAAAGATTGCTTCCTTCTGTCTTATAGTTTCCCTTTAAGTACTGAAAGGCTACAGTAAGGTGTCCCCAGAGCCTTTGTCTTCTCCAGGCTGAGCAGCACCAACTTTTGCAACCTGTCTTGGAGAGATGTTCCAGCCCTCTGAGCAGTTTTGTGGCCCTTCTCTGGATCTACTCCAAAAGGTGCGGGCTGTGTTGAGGACTTCAGAGCCAGACACAGTACTGCAGGTGAGGTCTCACCAGAGTTGAGCAGAGGGGAAGAATCACCTCTCTCAACCTACTGACCACGCTTCTTTTGATGCAGCCCAGGGTGTGATTGGCTTTCGGGGCTGTGAGCACGCATTGTTGGTTTATGCCCAGCTTTTATTCCATCAGTAGCCCCAAGTTTTTTTCTGCAGGGCTGCTCTCTATCACATCATCCCCCAGCCTGTATTAATAATGAGAATTACCCCAACCCAGGTGCAGGACCTTGCACTTGGCCTTATTGAATCTCATGAGGTTCACACAGGCCTACTTGTCTAGCTTGTCTAGGTCATTCTGAATGACATAGAAAGTTTATGAGTAAATGAGAGTGAAAGAAAAAAATAAAACTGTAGTTGAAAATAAACTACTTAAATTAATTTCCAGGTAGTAACTACATTTGGACACCGTTGAGGGTTTGGGCTGGGCTGGCCACTGAACCCTGACAGATGATCTCTAACCCCTTTTCCTTCTCTGAATGGAAAGGGAAATTGAATAAAGTAGAGAGACTCATGAATTGGAAAAGAAATTTAAACTGTTTTAATAAAACAATAATGTTACTGTTAAGGAAGTAATAAAAATAATCAATGACATATAAATCCAGCACTGAACCCGACTCCTTCTCACACACCCAACAGCAATCTCGACTGCTATTGCAGAGCAAGCGGGACTGGGGATGTCCCAGGCTCAGCGGCAGAGGGGACCTGGATACAGGACCTGGATTCAGGAACTAGGGATCAGGATCAAAGACAGAAGATTGGACAGAGTCCTCCTCGGATGCCGGCCATTGAAGAAAAGGCCTTACCCCTCATGATCCTTCAGTTTTGTACTGAATATGACATATATAGAATACTTTTGTTGGTCACCTGTCCTCACTAGAGGTACAGTCTTTTACTTCCTTGTGACCCCTTTCACCTCCTGGCACCCTTAGCACGGGTAAGTATAAGCTTTTCTACACACCAGTCCCAGGCAGTAACTACAAAAATCACGTGTTATCACTTCTACTAGCAGACGGTGTCTGTGAAAACAGGCTGGCAGCTTCAGAAAGTGCAGCCTCTTGGAAGAGACTGAGCTGAAAAGTAAAAACCACTTAACAGAATTGTTACTGTTTAGCTCAAAGCAGGACAGACATTAACTAGACAAGAACTACAGTCAGAAATTTTACACAAAAGTAATTTTTGAACAACTAGGTAAAAAATTCCAAGAAAATGCATTGATACAGTATAGGAAATCTCCAGGGGGAAATTGTTCACCACTGGACTACCATTATACTGGCAAATCAAATGTGCCTAAAATCACTTGACGTAAATGCCAAAACACAATTAATGGATCTTATCTCCACTATTAAACTCTCTTAATTGCAAAACCAGATCAGCCACATTCAGAGTCCTTGCTGGGAATAAACTCTGACTTATATGAAGTCATGATCCATGCTTAGGAACTATCTGATAAAGCACTAAAGGAGCCTGGTCCCAAAGTCTAGGAAGTTCTTCATTAAAGCAAATGATTCACAGTTATTGGGAATATTCTTACAGGCACAGGCACCACATAATTACAGTATACACCTAATATTTGATGTGAGTGAGTGGGAGAGAGAAGTCAAGTCACAGTGATTCATGCTACTACTCTAAGTACTAGACACTATCTAGCCTTTGATCAATTTATGCAGTTAAAGAAAAAAACAGAAAATGTGCTATGCATTCTTTAAACATCAATGTAAATCTAAAGTAATAAGTCATGCTGATTTATATCTATATAGACAATAGTTTTATTCTTCATAGAGCTGTAATTGTCAGTAGGTTTTTAAAATATGTCTGTGCTTCAGCAAGAACTAATCTTGTCTTTTCTTTCTTTGTGATCATACGAAAATAGTTCAGTCAAGTAATAAAGAATGGTGTAATTCTTCTCATTCCAGAAAAGTCTGTATTTGTAGGATAGTAGAAAACTAGAGATTATATTGTCCACCTTGACTTTAGTAAGGCATTCTAAATGGATTGAGCAGATCATCCTGTGTTCCGTTATGCAACAAATGCAGGTGATCAGATCCAGTCAGCATGGCTTTATGAAGGGCTGGAGAGCCGCCAAGCAGAGAGGGACCTGGGGGTGTTGATGGACAGCCAGCTGAACATGAGCCAGCAGTGTGCCCAGGTGGCCAAGAAGGCCAACAGTGTCCTGGCCTGTGTCAGGAATGGTGTTGGTCAGCAGGAGTAGGGAGGTGATCATGCCCCTGTGCTCGGCTTTGGTGAGGCCTCACCTCGAGTACTGTGCCCGGTTTCGGGCCCCTCACTACAAGAGGGACACTGAGGTGCTGGAGAGGGTACAGAGTCAGGCTGCCAAGCTGGTAAAGGGCTCAGAACACAAGTCGTATGAGGAAAGGCTGAGGGATCTGGGGCTGTTCAGCCTGGAGAAGAGGAGACTGAAGGGAGACCTTATCACTCTCTACAACTACTTGAAAGAAGCTTATAGCGAGGCGGGGATTGGTCTGTTCTCTCTTGTGGTGACTGATAGGACAAGGCCTGAAGTTGCAGCAGGGGAGGTTTAGGTTGGATATTAGGAAGAATTTCTTTACTGAGAGGGTTGTCCTAGTAATTCCAGGAGTTTCTTTTGAATTCCTGGCTTTACAGCAAAAGGCTTAATAACCATGTGACTTTTAGTCCTTTCAATTTTCATCAGTAAAGTAAAAATAAATTGATGGTGAGCTGTTGACTGTAGCAGTTATGGTGATATAAAGCATGGTCTGTGTAATTTTTGAACATGTTTTATTTCTGACAAAAAATATAGAGTTTGGATTGGGAATCAGAAATACACTTGTACTAAGAACACTTGTGCAGGATATTGCTGATTTCTGTCCTAGCCTGTTTCCCTTCCATTAACATAAGGAAGATATCCTTGAAGACTTCATAGACTCAGAACTCCTATGTGCAAATACTGTATGGTTTAATTTCTTCATTAGGAAAAATTTTCCCTTCATATTCACCACTTGTGTGATATAAGAAACCAGAAATACTTAATCTGCATTGGTACTGCGATTCTCGTCCCTAACTTAGTTAAACGTAATTATCAAGACAAGTTTTTATTAATTATTGCACAGAGCTATTGAGAAAGACAGTGGTAGAGAAATGATTCAGAGATGAAGCAAAATAGTTTTTGAATGAACGCTACGAATTGTTACAGTTATGGCAGCAGTATTTTTGATTTACAAAAAGAAATTAACCCTCGTAACAGATGTCACTCCTTGACTAATATTGATTGACAACCAGACAGCTAATTGATTGATACATTATTAAATTTGCTTTTTGGATGAGCTTTTTACTCAATTATAACAAAAATCAATGGGTTATCAATGCTTATCTAAATAAGTCTAATAAACATAGAAATAAAAGATTGCAAGTTTACGTAGTCATCTAGCCCATTTCAATGCTTCAGCATTACACTTTAATATGAAGGAAAAAAATAATTAAAAAAATCATTTACACAGCATTAATTTTTGCCAGTTTTTCCTCAGAGTGTCAGAAGTGATGCATTAGTAATGGATTCTCCTCAATAAATCTGGAGCTGAGGACCTGAATATTATATTTTGAATATGACTCAGCAAAGACTGAAAATGTGAGGATGACTATGTGTTTCTTGGGATTACCAAAGACTAGTTTAATCTATTTTGGGGGGCCGGTTAGCTCAGTGGTTTGAGCGCAGTGCTGAAAACAATGACAACACCGGGTCGCAGGTTCAAGTCCTGCTCAGTCCCCATGTGTTGCCTGGTCTAGTCAAGAGGTGGTGTCCCTGCCCATGACAGGGAGGTTGGACTAGATGATCTCTAAGGTCGCTTCCAGCTTATGCCATTCTATGATTCTGTGATTTAACAGGCCATGATGTAAGTTCATTTTAACTCTCTGGAAAGTACTTGCTTCTCTAAAAAAGGAGCCTTACATTCTGCATGAATCCAGCTTCCTCTAGACGAGTCTTCCATACCTAGATCCAGCTTCTACCTTCCCATTCCAATGTGCTTAATACATTTGACACTAATATGGTGTACGAATTCCTTAGGACTTGAGTTGTGACTGCTTTTGTTACACATACCAGAGGAATGGATGGCATTTTGCTTTGAAGTGTCAACACATTTGCACAGTTATAATAATGAATAATAGGGCCCTACAATATATTATTTCCAGCAAGTTTGAGACTGCAACAAGATCAAGTTCTCTACTTACGATTTCATTGTCTATATGCTATACCAAATGCATAAAGTTACTTTCATGTTTCAGAAATGCCCTAAGTCTTGAAGCTCTAACATGTTAAAGATGTGCAGCAGAAAGACACAACTTGGAAGAAAATTAATACTTTAGTGTTAGTCTTTCTACCTGAACAGAACAGAAAGTAGATTTATAGGTGCTTCAGGGTAGTGGAATATGAATTGCACGATAGTACAGGTTTTTAGTATGATTGCTTATGACTGTAATGTAACAGGGGAAATGAAATTTTGGCATATGTAATCATGTTCTGTAATTGCAAGCTCGATGACACCACTGAAAGATTTATGGAGTAGGCAAGGCATTAGGTGGATCAATACAATCCTCTAGGCCCAACAGCATTATCTTCTCTATTTCCTTCTTCAAAGAATGCTAATTTTACCCCAATGACTCATGAGTTTAAGGCTTATATTCTACTGAGGAGTGGTCAATTAAAAATTATTGAAGAAAAAAAGGTCATGAAGCATAATAAAATCTAGTTAAGCCGACATCTGCTACTTGATTTTTATTTTAAACCTGATTTCAGACTCCAGCACAATGCCCAGAGTGTAGAATTTCTATTAGCAGAAATCTGAGTCTCACTATTAGCACCTGGCAGAGCTGAAAATTTGCAAAGGCAGAGATTTCAAAATGTACAGCAATTTCACCTGGAAGAATTAAAAATACATATAGTACAAGACGAACTGTTTACCCTTTATTTCATGCATTTGTGCAGTAATTCCAAGACATTAACATCAGCCCTCTGTTTCCTGTAAGACAAGAGCTTTACCAGAGAGCAGAAGATTGTTCCTTCTCTGTATAGCTCCATATTGCTGAGAAATTAAAGAGCACTTTCTTGATATGAAAGAATTAAATTCCAGGCTCATGTCTGAATTAGCATAAAGTATCTCCCAAAGCTGTAACTTCTAACCTTTTTTTGACCTGCTTTTACTGAAGATGTACCTTTTTTTTTTTTTTTTTTTTTTTTTCCTCCAGGAATAGAGTTAGCTAAATATATTCTGTTCCTTTCAGCAGCATACAGATTTCGGGAAGATGAATTCCCAGTATATGGAAGGGTATGGTTTTCCAAAGCACAAAACAGAATCAAGCTTACTAAATACTTTCTCCTAACCAATTTTTGCAGTTACATAAAGTTTTACAAGATCTTACCCAAATTTAGGTAGAACTTTTAATAAACCATTATTTTAAAGGCATAATTCAGTTGCTATAAGGCTACTTATATAGAGAAATCTTAAAGGCTTTTCAGTACACCAGAATTAATAAAGTCTCTTTGGAAACCTCTCCAGAGTATGGGGCCTACTGAAAAGATAGCTCTCATGATAAATTTTGAGGCACTATGTAGAGTGCAAGAAAATGCATATCATTCCAAACAGTCACTAAATCAGTACTTTGAAGGAGAAGTATTTTGAAGAAAACCTGTTACAGTAAATAGGATTTATTTTGCAGACAGCTGTCTGTAAAAAAACATTGCAATTGGAAAGTAAATTGAAGAAACATTAAGATCTGAGTTCAACACAGTATATTCTCATTACAACTTTTACTGCCTTGGGAAAGGATTTATATAAAGGCAATTAGGGTCCTTACTGGCTCACGCTGGTATGAGTTAGTCATCTAATAGCTTACTACTGTCATACTTTTTTTTTTCATTTCTGTATCTGGTGCCTTTTTTGCATCCTAAATGCCAGCTTCCCTATAGAGACCAATTAACTTTGGGGGTTTTCCTCTTTTCTGAAAAGCTAGAGTAGTTCTTTTAAGAAAGGCCTTGGAGAAAATCAAATGTATACCTCACTTTTTTAAGTACTGATTTAGCTGTGGAAGTGAGGACTTAAACTCATGCAGCAGAGACATCTGAACTTTGAATGGGAACAAATCTCTCAATCTAAACCATTAAGAGGGAAAAAATAGCACAAATTTAACTCAAGAAGTCCCTTGGGGACATTAGAATTTTAAATACATATTTTCCATAGGAAATTCATCCTTTTGCTGAGGTTAAAAATAAAAGTGATTTTTCAACTATTTTCTATTTTTTCCCATTTACTACCTTCCTCTGTACTCCAAGATTCAGACACCAACACATAACCCAATACATTCTTAGATTCATGAGTCCTTGTTATAATCAATCTTGCACCGTTAATGTTTTATAATTAGTCTCACACAGTTTCTTACACAACCTCACACAATCTTTGTTAAAATTTATCTTACACAGTCCCTTAACCAGTTCACTGTTTGGTTCTCTCTATACAAGGATTAGCCCACAACAGATATCCAAATAATCAGATAATTTCTAACTCCACTACAGCCATATGCCACCAGCTGCAATCTGTGTGGACTGTTGGACAGTTAGAGCTCCAGTCAGCAGAATGGGACCCTGTGAAACTACAACCAGGAAAACATAACTTTAGAAAGGAGTAAAAGCCTGCTTCTGCTCTTTCCTCCCTTCCTGGTTATACACCTACAGGTTTTCTGTGTTGCTGAGATGAGTGTCTCTCCATGGAAGCATTTCCCGAACAAAGTTTTCTAGCTCTAACAATGAGTTTGTGTGGCCAGGTTTTGATAGTGGGGAAGCTATAGGGGTGGCTTGTGTGAGAAGCTGCTAGAAGCTTCCATTATGTCTGATAGAGCCAATGTCAGCTGGCTCCCCTGCTGGGCAAGGCTGGGCCTATCAGTGACAACAGTAATGCCTCTGTGATAACACATTTAAGAAGTGGGGAAAAAACTACTGCTCCATAACTTGGAGAGAGACAAAAAGAAGAGTGAGAGTATGTGAAGACACAGCAGTTAGCGAGGAACGGGGGGAAAGGCATACTCATGGTACTGGAGTAGAGATTCCCCTGAATCCTGGTGAGGACCATGGTGAAGCAGGCTGTTCCCCTGCAGCCCACTGAGGTGACAGGAGCATAGATGTCCACCTGCAGCCCATGGAGGACCCCATGCCAGAGCAGGTGAATGCCTGAAGGAAGCCATGACCCTGTGAGAAGCCTACACTGGAGAAGGCTCCTGGCAGGACCTGTGCCCACGGAAAGAGGAGCCCGTGCTGGAGCAGGTACCTGATGGGACCTAAGACCCATGGAGAGAGAAGCCCAGGCTGGAGCAGGTTTGCTGGCAGGACTTTTGAGCCTGCTGGGGACTCACACTGGACCAGTCTGCTCCTGAAAGACTGCACCCACTGGGAAGGATTAACGTTGGGGCATTTTGTCAAGTGCTGTCTCTTGTGAGATGGACTCATGCTGGAGAAAGTTTGTGAAAAATGGTCTCCTGTAAGAGACAACCCATGCTGTAGCAGGGGTGAGTAGTAAGGAGTCCTCCCCTTGAGTAAGGAGGAGTGGTAGAAACAGCATCTGATAAACTGACCACAACACCCATTCTCTGTCACCTTGCACTACTTAGGAGCGAGGAGGTGAATAAGTTGGCAGTCAAGTTAAGCCTGGGAAGAAGAGAGGTGTGGGAGAAAGGTGTCATTTTTAAGTTTTGGGTTTATTTCTCATTAAGCTTCTCTAATTTAATTTTTGATAAATTAAATTAATTTCCTCAAGTCAAACCTGCTTCACCTGTGACAGTAATTGTGAGTGATTTCCCTGCCATTATCTTAGTAATATTTTCTTACCCCGTCCAGCTGAGAAGGGGGAGTGATAGAGTGGCTTTGGAAGGCACCTGGCTGTCAGCCAGGGTCAAACCACTACAGGAAGAATGTGAGGAAGATTCATTGTCTTCTATCAGCATGTTTCATACCTATGATCTACTAAACCTGTTATTCCCTTTCACAGACCGTTCCCAATCACTTTGCTCCACATCGCATATAAATTTCGTACTGAAGCAGGTCAATTTCCTCAAGCATTTCACACGGATATGCATATGCGTACACGAACACTGAAGCCTGACAGCCACATGGGATTGAGAAATGGGTGAAAAGAGAGCAGGAAATAGAAGAGGAAAGCCAGAAGTCTTTTCAACTGGGCCTTCAAGGTGGGAATGACGGTTTTGGTGCATCCCGGGAGCAGGATGGGCCGTGAGTGCTGAAGGGCACACAGCCAGACTTGGCTACGCTGAAGGGCTTGAACTTTGTGCAGGACACAGTGGTCTTCTGAGGCAATATTCAGTGATAAATAAACTGCCTGACCTTGTGGCATTAGAGAAGCTTTAAGAGATTAAAAAAGTTACAAATAAAGCTGCAGTGTAATATCTCATCCAAAGGATGAGAGAATTTTTGAGAAAGATTTCATAGGTTACACATGCTTTCCGCATCAATGCTGGTGAGGTTTTGTTCTGCTTGTTTACGAAGTGTCACTCTAGCAATTAAATAGTTCCTTAATTATTTAATTATTTAATAAGAAAATAAATAAATTTTATTTGACTTAAGATTTCAAGGGAAATAAAATAA
This sequence comes from Apaloderma vittatum, assembly GCF_000703405.1. NCBI lineage: Eukaryota > Metazoa > Chordata > Aves > Trogoniformes > Trogonidae > Apaloderma > Apaloderma vittatum. The sequence goes on along the minus strand of NW_009726936.1, from coordinate 3,588 downwards.
ATCAATGATTCTTAATTCAGTAGTTATTTACTTAGTAATCATTTACTCATTTTAGAAATAATGTTAGGCTTCAGAGTCAGCTTTGTTTGGGTTAATTGAATGCTTTTAATTAAGACAGCTGAACCCAACCTTATAACTTTAAATACAGCCCCAAAGGCAAGCACTTGGTTAAAAAAAGTTCAAAGAAAATTAATATTTGAAGTACAACATATACTCTATTGGTTTGCCAGCTGAATTAGTACAGAGGTTAGTAATCACACTTTAGAAGACATTGACAGAAGTTTAATTCCCTTTTTTGGACACAGTTACTAGTCAAATTAATTGGTGCCAGTCCCTAAGAAGGGCAAAAATAGTAACTTCATTATTTATAATAGCATTTCACAGAGATAACTCTAAACACATGCAAAGACTATACTCTCAGAAAGTGTATGTTTTGCTATGGTAGCATGATAAAATTGTGTTACACTTCTTCAGAAGACATGTTAGAATTATCTGATTACAAACAAAAATGCTGTTTCCTACAGAAGAATTTTAAGATGTGCCAAGCAAGTAAAACTTCAAACATTTCCTGAAGATATTGAGTCACTTATATTATCTTTCCCCTTTATTTGATATCCACAAATACAAGCCAAAATGAAATTTGGTCTGCAAAAATTTGTTTAGGGAAACAAACTTTGTGTTGATTCGTGAGAAAGTGCATAGAAACCACACTTCAAAACACACTGAAACATAGTGTGATTCTGAGTCTGGAAGGGAAGGAAGACAATATTTGGAAGAGCGACACTAGAGAGATAAAAGGATGAAAGGTGAGACTATGAAAATGCTGCTGTCTGGATATTTTTGTTCTTTTTGACAGTCTCTAACATACTCTAATTTGGCCCATCAGCATACAATTTTATAGCAGAGACTGATAGACAGTGAAACAGGACCTATATGCAAAACACTTCTGTTTTGTAAATAAAACTTTTATTTCCTCTGTGAGGAGAGTATCTTCGATTCTTTTTTGACCTGGTGTCATACTAATGCTAATGTGTATCCTTTGAAATCCTGAAGATCACTGTATACCTGAATAGCACCACAAATATTAGGTTTTGGGTTCAAAAATAATGTAGTCCTTATATATTCACACTCTGTTTATCATAAAAAATTGTAGTTCCATAAACTCTGAAGATGTTAGAGACCTTTAGGTCACCTAATGTATCCTGCAGATTCAGGATAACAGAATTTAAAGAACTGGATTCAGGTATTTGCCTTTGAAACTTAATAACTGATGTTTGATTGAGGCAGGGGTATGCTGTGAATTCAAGACAAAAATCTTTTGCTATGAAAATATGCAGATACTTAGGAACCAACGTTTTCCTTTATGTTCTTTTTACTTACTGGTTTCCTTTACAATTTCCAAAGTCTGACATTTTTCATTTTAATTTTACACCATGAGTCTTCTTCTACCTTTATATGTCAGATTAATGATACACTTTGTATACAGAATTTTCTGTCTATGAAGATATTTAAATAATAATCAGAACAACTCTCATTCTTTTATTCACAATATATAAAGAATGAGTTCATATAATCCATGAATTATATAAAAATTTAGTTTGAAAGGAACGACTGCAGCTCATTTAGTCCAAGCATCAGCTCAAAACAGATGTATATTCAGGAATGTTGGCCAGATTGGTAAGAGCTTCTCTGGCCAGATTTTGAATATTTTGAAGGACAAAGCTTCTACAGTTTCTCCTGGCAGTTTGTTTCAATGTTTGGTCACTCTTACAGTGAAGGTATATTTTATACCTATTTTAAAATTTTGTTTGCTGCAAATGTGCAAGTTCTGCAACTCATTTCTTTTAAGATGTTTTCTCAGGCTCTGAAATCATGTTTCAGGTTACTTTTCACACTTTCTCCTATTCCTCAGGAAATGGTCGCCAGAGCACTAATGATCTGTTACTTGAATCACCAGTGCTGTTGATGTTGCTATGTCACTGAGCTGCCTGCAATCTTGTGTCTGCAGGCTTCTTTTTGCCATTATGTCACCCTAGAGGCTTTTGTTGTGTTTTGTACCTACTATGACCGTCCATCCTATTTGAGTCATAACCTACAACAGTTTACAGTCACTGACCCTAGATGTATAGCTCTGACTGTTTGAAAACACATTTGTTTTGAAGGCTCCCAGGTGTTAAAAGATCTAGAACAGTTCAATATGGCCGCACAGATTCCTCACTGTTTATCACTTTATTTAAGCTTTATTTCATCAACACTATTTTTAACATGCATTTTATTTTCAATGGCAGCATGTAAATATAAAAATGTTTGCATTCAGTAGCATTTTCCCCCGCACTGACTCCTGAGAAACTGCAAGTTGAAGCATACCATTTGGTGGGAACTATCAGAGAATCTACTTTAAGTTCATAATGACTGTCAAGTGTTAATTCAATACTGTAATGTCATGGAGCATCAAGTCAAATACCTTACAGAAACCTTTTACATCTGTGTAACTGCCACCCTATCTGTTACTATGACTGCAAAACACAGTATTCATTTTTTTCTAAGACCTGCTTTCAATAAACCCATGTTGATTGACATTAGTTATATTCTTGTAATTTTTTATTTACTAAATCCTAAACTAAAATTTTTTCAATATTTTCCTTTAATCTGATGCCAAACTAGGTAACTTATAATAATAATAATAATAATTACAAGTGTTGTTTTTAAAATAGTTGTATTTGTCCTTGTGCAGTCTTCTGACATTTACTTATTCATCTGTGACCTAACTGTGAAAATGATTTTGTAAATATTGCCAACACATACTGCTTTCCATGTTACCGTAATCTGTGGCTGCCTGTTTTTGTAACTATAACTGAAAGCTGATTATTTTTCCAATATTAGAAAGTGCACATTAAAAAAAAGTCTACAACTATTCAGACTGCTACTTCTGAAAAAAACTTGGCTATGATAATATGGTGCTGAATATAGATTTTTTGAACCAAATTCAGTTAAACAAAAAATATGTACTTCAGCTTATCTGTCAGAGAGCGTGATTGTATGACATATTACACAGCTACCCATACTAACAGGAGTTCTGTTGTCATTGAATACTTTATAAACTGGGTCATGACACAACACTATAAACTGGGTAGTGATGCAAGGTAGAATGTAATTTTGCTTAGTTTATAATTTCATATCCATAGTCCCTGTTGAGTTCTGGAGTTTGAAACCATATTACTGAAGAATGAAGTAGTCAAAAGCTTTAAACTAACCTGCAGTGAAATAAAATGGCTATTTTTTTTACATTAACTGATTTTGTATATATTGGTAGTAGTTATGCAACTTTTATTAAGAACTTCACATAAAAGCTCAAAGGTTTAAATTTGAGTACCTGCAAGATAGAAGTACTTCAGACAAGTTTTAATTGACAGGGAAATCTTAGAAACCTTTGAGTATTTCTCCATGGTAGTTGTTCTGTAAATGATGTTTTGGTTGTCACCAGCGAAAACAAATGAGAACTGAGTGAAAAAGAGAAAATTATCTTTGCAGTGTCAGTTCACAGAATGACAGAGTTATTGAGGCTGGAGAAGACCTCTGAAATCATCA
>NW_009726935.1:0-3040 GCF_000703405.1 Apaloderma vittatum | reverse complement strand
AGTATAACAAAATACTTGTAGCCTTAAAATACTTTTAACTGTGCAGCTAGTATACAGTCTACACATGAGACAGTCTCCCACCATGAAACATCCTTCACAGCTAATGAGAAACGCTTCTGAAAAAAAAAAAAAGATTATTTGATGCTAAGGTGGGTAGGAAAAAGCTCTTAGTCTTGGTCAAGTAACACCAAGACTAAAGAATTCTATGATTCTGTAAAGAAAACTCTATTAAAGCCAGATGTCATCCAATCTCTTTAAAAATTCCTCCAAAACCAGTGTCTGATGACTATTTCCCTGGTGTATGTTTCCATTCCATACAAGAATCTTGTCTGATTTAACTCTGTTTGGAAAGACAGCAGTAAAACACGAGTGAGAACAGGGCTTTGTTTACACCCAGGCATGTTGAAATCTGAAATGGCCCTTAAGGGGCCACTTCCTGAAATACTTCTAGAAGTCCTTAAAAATCTCCAGCACTTGCAAGATAGCCCATCCAAATTGTACAATCCCAAGTAGCTCAGAAAAGGAGTTGCTCTTTTCCCTATCCTATTTCATGTCTTGATCTGTACCATCCACGTTATTTAGAGATCTCATACATGAACATACACCCATCCTCCGATCACTCCTTAAACCAAGCTGCCTATTTGGCCTGAGCCAACACGTTGGCCTCATTTCCATATGAGGAAGGTATCTTCTAGCAAGATCCTAGAGACCAGGAGCATTAATTAAAACACCAGTGACATCAACATATACCTTGCTAGACAAATTTATGGGCACCAACACAAGAAAGAAGAAAGACCTAAAGCTATCAAGGAGGAGAAGGAGCTGATCATGAAGGCAAGCAGCCTTGTCCTCTGGTGGGTGAGGAGACAACCATTAACCACCACACAGGTAATGCCAGGAATGAACAATCTACCCGCCCATAATAAAGAAGTTTTGCCATTACTTTGCATTATCTGATGGGAAAAGCAGAAATATTGCATGTACTCAGACAATTATCAACAGTAATTGGTTTTGCAGTTACCATTTCAACTTCTCCCCTGAGGTTTGGTCTCACACGGTGAGTTAATCTCCCCCCACCTCAATGTTTGGAAATATCTCCTTACCCTAAGCTTGTGTCAAGGATTTATTGTATTCCTTCCCCTTTGATAGTGGAAGCATTACTAGCCTCCATTACTCATGTGTTGTTCTTCATCCTAGTTATTTAAGGGAACTTTTTCCACCTGATCTAGGCAAAAGCCTTTCATTTAGCAGCTGGAGATCAAAGTTAATTTGCTCATTACCAAAGGGCCTCAGAAAAACACAATTGAAAAATACATCCTCCCAATCAGAGTTGCATTCTCAGAACTGCGAAGAGGTGAGACAGAAACAGGGCAACGATTCCGGAGACCAGATTCCTGCCCGACACCTATCCAAGGCTCTTGCCTTCTGCCAAGGTCAGCATGCAGGAAGAAGCACAGGAGACTCCTGGGGGGGGCAGAAAAGTGATGGAGATGCCCTCCCTCCTCACATACTGCATGAACCTTCAAGCACCTTGGGTTGTCACAGAGCTGTATCCTCAGACGTGCTGTTTCAGACCCAAAGATAAAATCTTTTATGTTTTAGAAGGCCTCAAGGTCTTTCAGCAATGCTAGAGCTGACAGAAATGCAGGAACAATGACCTTATGTGTGTGCTGGCTTGTGGGGTATTCTGTAATCACAGAAATTTGACATAAGATTCTTAATGAGCGCTATTGAAAGGAGCTATATCCAGTATGATCATGCGATACGGTGTCCTGCTTGCCAGAATTACTCTAACCATATGCTAACCATATGCTCCTTTTAAATTGTTTTAAATTAAATTTTGCCTTTATTTTCGCTTTAATCTTGTGCTGCCTGCTGTTACACCATGTGAGAGCCGCTTTGCAAGTAAAGCTCCGCACTGGAGAGCGGAGAAAATCTTATCAGAACTTGCTTATCTTTTCACGCCACGGAGTCATGAAGATCTCCATAACACACTGCCCTTTGGTAATGATCCATAGAGCTCAGAGGCAATTTCCAGGCTTGGGTCCAAGCACAAAAAGCTTAACACTTCTGTATTAACCTTTAGCACAGCTCTTACTATGCTGCTCTTCTTAACTCACACAGTTTTCCACCAAGAGTCACAATTCTCCTGCGTGAAGAAGAGGGGAAAAAACCAACAAACCCAAGTCCCGCTTTCTTTCAAGCAAAGCTTGGGACTCTTCCCACTTAGTTCAAAGGCAGTTTTTGCACCATCTTGAGATTTACAACCAGGATTTCACAGATATCTTCCTCCTTCATGACTGGGAAGTATCTCATGGTAGTTTTTCATTTTCCCCTGGAGTAAGCAACATAATACTTTCCACTTTATCCTTAAAAAGGGACTTTGAATTCTTTAAATTTTAAAGCTGCTTTCTGATTTTGTTCAGAACGCTTCATCAAGTAGTCAAGTGGAGAGGAGCACTCAGTACAGATTTTATTTAAAACCTGCCTACTCCCCCCAAAATAAATAAAATGTTTTATGCATTCACCTTGACATCTAATGTTCAAAAAGCTGCCTTGGCAGCACATGAATCAAACTATGGATTGGGAGATGGGGAAAAAAACCCACAAACACAAAAGTGTCAATAGTATGTCCCTATATCTGTGACACTCCACCAAGAGAGACTTCTGTCAACTCAGGTTTGCCAAAGTACACAGTGAAATCCTCTTTAGAAATTTTTAAGAAAGGATAGTTAATCACTGTCCATCAGTGCAGACTTTGCACTGATGAACTGTTAGAGCCTTTTCCAAGACATTTTTAGCCCAGTTTCCTAAGGAAATTGGATCTGTGTAGCGATGCTGCCTGTGTTAGTCCTCCCAGCCCAATTTTCTGAACTGTTTTTTGAAACGGTTGGCCAAATTTTCACTTTTCAAAGGAGGCGATGTTTTGTAGGTATATAATTATCTCCTCAGTCTCCTGAAAAATCACAAGCAGGACTGAGGAACGAGACTTTTCCTCATCCACCAGGAAAAAAAAAATAAAATAAAAGCTTTGACTCCT
>NW_009726934.1:69828-79431 GCF_000703405.1 Apaloderma vittatum | reverse complement strand
AGCCTAGGCCATTCTGTGATTCTGTGATTCACCCCAAATAAAGTGGTTAATTAGGAGTATTCTGAAAAATAACTATTTAGGCATTTGCCTAGTGACTGATTTATAACTTAGCAGAGTAGAAAATTTATACAGGTTTGTTGTATTATTGCAAGGTCTAAGTGTCAATAATGACTTTTTATTCCTTGAACTGGCTGTTTGAGATCTTCTCCTAGGACCGATTGTGTTTGAAACAGAGAAATGAGCCCAGAGTTTGAAAGAATGTCAGTCTAACCATTTGTATGTTCCAGATCGTAACTGTATCTTTTCAGAAAATACAATGTGCATTCTTGCTACTTCTTTCAGTTACCCACATTGATTTTGCACCGGCAAAGTAGGTCGAGATGGCTCTAGGGCTTTTTGTGCCTTAACTACAGAAATGTGCACCATAATGGAGTCACACTTAAACATCAACGAGAGGAAAATGCATTCAACAGCTCATAGGCTTGAGCTGTTGGAAGAAATAAGATGTGGGCTTTAATCCCACATTTATTAAAGATGATGTCAAAGTTATTGCTGTCTGGAGTGGCACGGGGTGGTGTGGAAAGAGGAAGTTTAGAACTCAAGGATGATGCCAAGGTCTTTGAAAAGTAAACAGGAAGTCTCAATCATGAAAAGAGGGGAGAAATGGGGAACAAAAAAAAAAAAACAGAAAAAAAACAACTCAGAAAGCACAAAATGCTGTTTGCTCTGCAATACTTAACTGAATGAAGCTTGGAAGCTACAAATTTACTTGATCAAGGCAGAAAAAAAGGAATGGAGAGGATGTCAAAACACATAAACTTCAGCAGATCAGTGGATGTGCAGCTGCTGCGATTAAGCTCTTTAAAGGACATGTGTTAAGTTGTGAAAGTTTGAAGTCAGAAATGTTTATTTTGCAGAGTTACTCATTGTGCTGAATGATAAACATGTAGAGCACTATGCAAACAAGTGCGTTTTCTCTGTTTGTCCCAAACACTGACACGGGTGCTGTGGGTGGTGAATTCCTTCACTGCCTAGGATGTGTGGGAACAGGCAGTGAGGGTCCTGCCTGTTCTCTGAGCAGTGGAAACAGTAGTTCTTGCTGTCCACAACACAGTGACAAGAGACTGAGCTTTTCTCCACATGCCTTAAGAGAAGACATTTCTCTCCTTTCTCTCTGTGCTATATACTAAATTGCAGAGAAAAGTATGATGCTGTAATAACATTCATCCTAGTATATTAGTTGGGTATACACATATTACATTCAAATTAGCTTAATAACTTTAATTAAGCCTGTAATTAATGTAAAGCATTGAAGAATGCATTTAAAACATTATGGTATGGTTTTTATTCAAGTGTAAGCGGTAGACTGGAGATTGAGGAGGAAGGCAGCATCAAGGTTAAATTCAAAGCTTCGCCAAGTGAACAATCCCTGATCTTCCAAATATTCCTCAGATGTTTCATTACAGCCATTGTCTGCAGTCCCACTGCTTTTCTTGGGGTGATTTGTGAATTTGAAAGTACAGCAATGAAGCATAAAGTATCAGGATGAAAAAAGTGAAAGGAAAAAATAGTGACCCCTTCTTTCAGCCCTCTGGCAAATACATATTTGCTGTTGGGTGTACTGAGCACAGCATGGAAGTCTCTCATGAGAACTTTGTGTGAGGAAATGCACCGTGTCTGTCACTAAAAGAAAAAAAGAAACATGTCATCACTCCAAGTGGTATTGATTAAAACAATAAGGGCTTCCTGGTGCCAACAGTTGAAACAACTGTGTGAAAAGTAGTGAAGAGGTATTACCGTATTGTTGCAGCTTTCTCAGGAAAATTCCAAATAAACTCAAGGATTCCTGTCAATATTTGTATAAGGAAACATGCTGCTGCCTGATTCGGAGGCACTTCACACACATGCGCACGCACACGCACCCTCCTCTCCGGCATGTAAAATTCTTGAGAAACTTTATTACAACCACACATACACAAAAAAAAAAGCATAAAAAGGGGACACACACTCAGAGTTTGGTGCACTCTTTCTCATGCTAATATTTACAACATCGATCTCTTATTGTCGGTATTTGATCTACACTTCTCCCAGCTCGGGTCAATGGAAGACACAGCTGCTGAAACCCCATATTGTGCAGGCAGCGTGCCTTTGTGTTCTGCAGCTGGGGAGTTCTCATGTCCACAATAGCAAGTCTGAGCACACTAAATTAGGAAAGATTATTGTTTCATTTATTGACTACACAAGTTTAAAAGAGCAAGTATATCGTTTGTTTCATGTTTTATTTGTTAAGGTCATTTTCACCAAAAGCTGGGCACATGGACACAAATATAGGGCAGCTGTACTTCCAGCCACCGCAGTAGGAAGAAAATTACAAACATTATTGAAATGAAATTGGATGGTTGGTTGCTTTCATGTGGCACAGCCTCCCACCTGCCTTCTCCCAGCCATCCATTTGTGAAAACTTGCTGCACTTTTTTTTTTGTCTTTTGCATCCAAGTTCCTTCCCGATAAAGTGTTTATGCATTTTAAGCGAAGCTGGGTTTACAGTGGAAAGGAGGACAAGCGAGTCCAATTTTTGAGCTCAGTTCTCCAAATGTTTCTTTCCTGGAATGGTCTATAGAAGAAGGAAGGCAGCAATTTTAGCTGGAAGCAAATATCACTTTAGAGGAACAAAAAGAATAGGAGGGGAGAAAAGGGACAAAAATCTCTTTAACACTTTAGGATATAATGGTATTCAAATAATATATTTTTCTGCCATTTATTCAGTTGTGAAGGAACTCAGGGAATAATAATAGCTGCTGTCAAAGATATTTATATTTAAGAGGGTCTTTATGTAAAATAATTTTTTTTTATCAGGAGTGATTTTTCTCCAGGAGAAGTCTGCCATCTCCTAGCAACCGATATGGCTATCTTTTTTAACAGGCGCTGCAATAACAATGGGTGCCTAACCTTTATGTGAAAGCATTTGCACATGTACAATCAGACCGCTTACGAATTCAAACTGAGTTGTTAAAGTGCTCAAAGGGAGGCACTGGTTACCACTTTATCTACTATACATCTGATCTACCTAAGGTTTTATAATGGCAGCCATTTTAGCTGGAGCTGAGTACCTTCTAATGAGCTCCAGAACGAAATCTGCAAATGACCCACACCTTTGCTGGTTAGGTTTTATTTCCTTCTCTCTCCTTCTGATTGGGTCGCTCCATTTGCGGAGCAGTAGCATCACTTAAACTTGCTAGGCAAAGGATTCATTTAAGTTAGAAGTGTAAATGACAGAGCAGAAAGACCCATATCTGCAAACACATGACTGTAAATTAAGTACCTCTGACTAAGGGTGGGCTCTTCCACTTTCTCAGCTTGGCTGTTTTTGGACCATGCAGATTCAGTAGATTTGGACAAGGGGAAAATCTGTCTCACTACAGCATACCCATGGTTGTTTCAGCGATTCACACCTGCATGCCTGAAGACTGGTCTGGATCATGAACATCATGTAACGCCAGGAATGAGCTCTGTGAAAAAAAAAAAGAGTAGCCATGCAAAAATGTGTGTGTGTGTGTGGTAACCCAGGAAATGTGAGACCTAGCTTCCAGGAGCTCCAGCTACTGCCCAAAGGCTGTTCTGAAACACGTTTTAGTAAGATGCCTTCCAAATTTCTGCTATTTTGCAGAAATAGAAACAACTCTTGGCTTGGAAACAGAGAGCAGCAGACCAAACAAAGCCCTGGGACATGTACCTGATACATGGCCTCTGTTCCTGCTCCTAGGGCTGTTAATATCTTCTTAACATCTGGAACCGTCCTTGAAAAAAATACAGGAATAGTGTTGGCAGCAAGCATGTTGCTGGTGATAAAAGGAACTGAAACAAGAAGCCATGTCATTCCTATCAACAGCATGACTACACCGATAATTTCCCATTTATATACTACAACAAGTAAACCAGATCCAAATCAGAAAGAAAATGAGGAACAATTACAAGTAAATAAAGTCAAACTTTCCCTTGAAAGCTCTTTTATCAACTAAAACCACCTAAACATTGAACTCCAACATACCTCCAAACCTATAGCTCAATCCCCTATTTAGTAAATTCATAGGACGCTATGATAAATCCTCAAGTGTGATGCCAAACAGATACTTCATTAAGCTTCAGCATCCTTCTCTGATTCCAGTTTATCCTTCTCCGTGCTGCTATCAATTCCATTTAACATGATGCTTAAGTTTCATAGCCTGAAAATAAGTACTTTTTTAAAAAAACAATTTGTGGTTGAACCAAAATTTGCTTGAAAACAAAATAATTTTATATATGCATTTTTGGTCAAAAGGTTTGAAAACTAGGGGTGAAAATGGAAGTCATCCACTGTGCAAGACATTTTACTTTTCTGTATTCCTAAAAACATTCTGTTTTCTCAAGCTCAAACCCGCTTTACATTCCCTTCGCCTTTTCTTTTTGCCTTTAGCAAACTGCAAATTTTTCTCTATACATTTGGATATTCTTTGCTTAGTGGTTGAGTATTTTTGAATGCAACCTTCTGGATCCTTCCTTTATGTCAGAATACAGAGCTTCCATTTCTCATTTTGGATATCTGTCTGCAGGCGTTTCCATTGCCTTAGTGTGTCTCTGCTTTGGCTACAACATTTGATATTTTCCATTACTGATGCTCTGTCGTTAATTTCCACTGACAAATAAGATTATTGTGTTTGTTGTCTACAACTCTGGGATCAAAATCTAGATGTTTCTCTACAACTTTATATACATATATGCATATCTTTCATCATATATAGACAGCTTTCCTCAGAGAGGCTGGGTGCTAGGTCAGTGAAGTGCCTCGAGGATGTATCAACACACAGAGGCTTTAGACTCAGCAGTTCTGACTTTCAAAGCACACTTTAACTTTAGGACTTTTTACATAAATCCTTCATGGAAAATTTGTGTCCTAGGAAAAAATATAAAGAAGAAAACTGCATAATCTTGATGTCAAGGAAGTAGATAGTTGCCAGCATTCTTTGAGAGTCCAATGCATGCCATTTGAGTGCTTAACCACAAATCTTTAATTTAGTCCTACTAAGAGAATTCATTAATATTAGATGAACTTCGTTCACCACATGAGTTTTAGAATAATAAAACTACTGAATAATTTGCAGTGGATAATTTACTTCTAAAGTGCATTTGTCAAATGTACCCTCTTTTTTCAACTTGTGGAATACCAACCAGTGCTGATAGGTAAAGTGCTGTTTGGTAAAGACATGAGATAAGAAAAGACGTCTTGGGTAATGGGGAGCAGCTCTGACCTCCTGGGTATCAGCTCTCTGCTGTTGCTGGCAGCCACGTCATATAATTCCTTTCAGAAACTTACCCAGTTTGATTATAAAAGTAGTTAAGCTGCTATCTTACTTCTCTGGCAATTAGAAACCTTCTTCTAATTTTCCAGTCTAATATTACCCAAGAATCCTCTTTTTTTTGATCATTCTTGGATGAACTTTGGTTTTCAGCTTTACTAGCTCTTTGTCTTCTCTAGTGTATACTCATTTCTCAGCATCTGGTTTGCTAAATTAACCAAGCCTCATCCAAATCTTCTTCCTATTCCCTGGACTGTTCTAGGAACTCTTTTTTCCGTCTATTGAGAATTCTTACTTTTATTATCGTTTGACTTAATTTGGCTGCTTTTTCTAACTTTAGAGACCAATCATGAACAGATGCCAAGTATTTAATAATCAGCAATCACTTTTGATTTTTTTCAAGAATTGTTTTTATTCAGAATCTTTCTCTAAGATTTTCTTTTTACTGTAGCTTACTTAAAATCTATTGATTTTACAGTATTCAGTGGGCTGAATCCAACTCATCGTGAAAGGTTGGAAAATGTCGCATTGTTTTCTCTTTTGAAGATATAATACTTGCAGAATTACCAGATGAGTAAAATTAGGTAATTTTAGAACCATTTAAAGATTTTTTTCTGGGTCATACATGTCTTGCCTAGAGTTATTACTCTAGAAATCATCCTGTTTTATTATGAATTTACGATGGGTGATTCAAAATATATACAGTCTACCTTCTATGTCTAGCCTGTCCTATGTCTATTAAACCTTTGTTTCAATCCTTATGCATGTTTTTCCTACCTGCTATAAAATTGTTAGGTGGAGATGGCTGGATGAATTATTCCTGACTGATTTAAATAGTATTTTATTTTTGCTTATTAAATTATCTTCCTTGCCCTGTTACTCGCATGTGTAGCTGCTCTGTAATTAGCTGTTTCCTTTTGAGACACCTAAGTGTCTCTACCTGATTTCAAGTTGAGTGAGTACAGCAGCACCTTGCAATAAATATAGAAAAGAGCTGCAAAGAGGAAATATAATTTCTAGTGGCGATCTTGTCATTGTGGTAGATTGCAGACCAAGGCATGGGAGAAGGTTGTGGTGCTGATCTGTAAATGTATGAAGTAAAGACCTATCTAAGAGAGAAAATGAGGCCGAAAGCACTTGTGTGTGGTTCTCTTCCTGTGAAACACTTCTTGGATCTCCGATTTATTGCTGCTGTTGACCTTACTCTTTCTCTAGATGCTTGCTGAATCAAGTTAGATTTTATATATTTTATCAAAAAGGCAAAGGTGAGAAAATAATTAGCTCAGTATTTCCTGTGTAATCCAACAAATGAGTTACCGGTGATCAAGAAAGGTTTTGATGATGGGAAGATGCAATTGTAAGAAAGCTATTGTGCCAACAAATTCCATAGGTCAGGCTCTGCAGGTGAGAAAATGGAACTTTTCCCTGCTGAAAGCGGAGGGAGAGCTGAGCCTCCTTTCCTCGCTTGGGAAATATTGCTGCCCTGGAGCCTGCCTTCGTAGTCGGCCGATGTACTGAGAGCTCCCCCTCCTGTTTCATTCCACATCGAAGTGCTTGCAGATCTTTACACCTCTAAAGTGCAAACTTCTCACATCTTCCTTTTTTTTTTTTTTTTTGCTTTGCAGTATGATCTACCAGTGCAGGGAACAATTTTCACTGCCAGTTCGGTACATTTCCACAAGCTTAAATTGTGAGCCTAACCTAAGAGGGTGGGAAGGAGGGGATGCTGCCCAAAATTTTCAGGTAATGTTCCATGTGCAATCACAGTTTTTCCATGTTTGACTTTAGGTTTATGGCATTAACTTTTCTTTTCCTCCTTTCTAACTGTACGATGGGGACCATAAAATTTTCTCCAATATGGAACTTCACAGAAAAGTTGGTAATTTTATTTTTAAAGTTTTGCATGAATCTTCGGATTCAAAAAAAAAAAAGAAAGAGTAAAATTATTTCCTGGAGAACCAGATTTAATAAATTTTCCCATCTCAGATTCAAGAAGGAGAACCATGCAACCTCATGGAAAAGTAATCAGTGACTACTGAGGAGGAACAAGGTGTGACTGTGAGGGAAAAGAGTAGCAAAAGAGATTGGATCCATGCTGTTGGAAATTTTCGGTCATTATCATACCCACAATATAGAAACTGAACGACATCTTCTGAGCTGCAGGTAATGATATAGAAGGATGTATATATTTTGTCCACAATGACTCAATATTGAAAGCAAAAGGAACAAATTCAATGTATCCACAGCCACCCTAGACAGAGAGGTGGTCTGTGCTGATGACTTTATTTAAAGAATGAGCAATAATATTTTTCATAAGGCTAGATATTGATATCATACAGGCTCTGAATTCAGAATATGGAGAATCATGGATGGTCATATACATCCTCTGTAGTGACTTGATTTTCACTTGATACCTCACAGCAAACTTCAAGGACCCTGACGGTTGGTAAAGGAGAAAAATTCCTAGAAATCAGATCAGTATTTTTTTCATTTCCTTCAAGCAAAACAGGGTAGAGGACAGAAGATTTTAGCAATAACCTGCTGGTATAGCAAAGCGATGAAATAAACATACACTTGCTTTTGTGGAACATTGTACACTTTTGTCTGAGAAATAAGGATTAGACAGTTTGAATGTCAGTAGAGCAAAAATCAAGATTAAATATCTTCAGACATATGTAACACATTAACTGAGGTAAGATGACATAAGAATTTACAAAATTTCGAAGTGCTTCATCCAGTAAAGAAGAATATTACTTCTCTTTGTGACAGACAAAGAGAAACATCAGAAAATGAAAAAAATAGTGGCTACAGAGATACCAGTGCTTATGAAAGTTTTACTTTTACAGATAGAATAAAGCTCCAATAACTAGCTTATGCAGCATTTAGACATTGTCCTTTAAAGCTTAAAGTTCGGTCGTTATCAAAAGATATTCTCTACCCTTTGATATGACATTTCACCATTTCTCCTTTATTTCCTTTGGTATTTTACTTTCTTGTGTCCCTTTACCTTTTTCTTTTATTCACAAAGATCCCTATTCTACTGGTTTTCACTGCTTTCTTGCTCCTCTATATGTTCCCCCCATGTTTTTCTTCTGAATCAAATCGTTCTACTCTGTTTTCTCACAATAAACACATTTATCAAAATTAAATGGAACTGAGGTAGGAGAAAGAGGCTACAATCACACACTCTTCCCTCTGTGCGTGAGGTACTGAAGAAAGTGCCTAAGAATGAATTTCCAATAAATATAACTAGGGTTAATGATGTTCTGGACTGTCTGATGTTTTATTTTTCAAGTCTTCTTGCAATCTTTTTTTCCCAGATGAAGGTCTGTGAAACTTCTCAGTTAGTTCCTTTTTGTGAGCAAGAAGAAAAGATTATTTTGTATGATTTCTTTCTCAGTGAACTTATATGGAACACAAGGAAATCTTGAAATAGAAAATGGTTACTTACATCTTAGGATTCTAGACATAGATATACATTTTAGAGACATTTGTATGAACAAGAGTACATCCCATTTGAGGGATGAGCTTCCCTAATCTGATTTGCTTATAAGGATTCATGTAGATTCAAAGAAAGAATCAAGAATTTTGTTTAATTTCTTTCTTATTTTTCTTTATTTTCTCTCTGCCTTTTTTTTTTTTTAAATTTCCAAACAGGCCCTGCTTTTCGTGTTCACCCCTGCTGTACCATCTTTCATAGCCATACAAGAGATGGAGGCAGCCTTTGAGAAGTTGTAGGAACGGGGGGATTGCAAGACAAAGTTCTGGTGACATGAGAACTCAGCAAATCACTGTCTGAGAGCTGAGATCGGGCGCCTGCAAACCAGCACCAATGTCTGGAAGGAAGCAGGGCCTCAGGAAGGATATGGTGAGGCTGAGACTTGCAAAGCACATTGTGTCTAGAACTGCAGTTGAGTCGTTCCATTGTGTTAAGCTTGTGTTTCGGTTTTGTCTTCAGAAAGAAGGGTTATACTTTTTCGCTTTAGGACTGATACTTCAGGCTTGATAGTTGCGGTGAGTTTCTATCTCCTTCACTGCTGTGAAGTAAGATCAGAAGTCCCCAGTGCATGCAAGGTGCTGGGGATCTTAAAGTCTCAGACTCTTAAGAATGAAGTATCTGCTTTAAAACAACCTTGCTTAAGGATAATTCCACTAACGAATCACACATAAAAAAGGTGTTCACATGCTCTGAAGTGCCTGGCTTTTAGGTACATTTCTGAGAGGAAGTGCTTGTACATTAACTACTCCTCTCTTCTTTTGTAGTTCACCT
>NW_009726934.1:69392-69797 GCF_000703405.1 Apaloderma vittatum | reverse complement strand
CCTACACCCCCAGCCTACTCACAAGCACAGCCAGCTCATCTCATAAAAAGGGGTGTTTCTGGAGCCCGCTGCTGCAAGGTTGCATAATCACTCATGTAATTAAGTCAGTGGTGACAGGAGAACGAAGCTCCTTCACTGCTGATGTGTGTAGCATATACAGAGGAGTTATGGCTAACAGCAGCAGCAACCAATGAAGCATCTTTATTTAGCTGGGCATTCTAATAGACAAAAAGGAGGATTTTTTTCCCTACTTCCTCATTAATGTAAGCAGTTATATGTTGTCGCTGCTGATTGCTATGTACAGATTGCATATAGGGCAGAAAACTGTGAGAAGAGACTGGATAAGAGGCTGTGTGAAAGAGAGGGAGAACTATACTGGAAGGTAGCTTTGGGGGGGTGAGAAAG
>NW_009726934.1:20666-69361 GCF_000703405.1 Apaloderma vittatum | reverse complement strand
GAGTGAGATCATTACTCTGGAGATTAAAGAGCAATTCAAGATGTCTTTCTATCAGCCAGGATTAGGATGGTTGGGGAATACTCTTACTTGTTTCTGTTAATTTGTTGCTCCTACAACAAACTCCTACAGTTTTAAAAAACATAACACAGGTGATGTAGCAATGACACTTTTTTCAACTTTGTGGTTTTTCATTTAAGGCAAATGAGTAGAGATGTTGACACTGGCTATGCTGATCCAGACTCCTGGTTTGTGACTGCATGGTTTTTGACAGGAGTTCCAGCATGACGGACCAGCCCCAGCTGTGTTTCACAGGATACGGTAGCAGTACACACTGACTTAATCATTTCCTTGAGCCATAGTACCATTTACTTCTGAAAAACTTTAAATTTGTAACATAGATTTGCATACATTTTGCAAGTGTAATTTTATATTTTAATTCTTATTCTTGCTATTAGTCACTCTAAAATTGCATTTAATTACTTTAAAAGAATCTCAAGTTACTTTCAGCAATGTCAAGCCCATACAGATGAGCAGAAAAATCTCTGTTACTCAAACTGAAATTCTTCATGTTGACAGTGCAAAACTAAAGTATTAAGGCAGTTCGGCTAAGAGTTTTTTACTGTAACCATTTTTTTTCACATGCTGCTGTAAGTCTGGGTAGGCATATATATACTTGTAAAAATAAAAACAGCCCTTTAAAATCTCTATATTAATCATCTAAAATAGAAGATGGTAAGAACTTGTTATGTATTCCATTTTAATTTCCCGATACAATTCTCAATGAAAGAAAAAAATTGAGCAGCTTTATTAACAAATTCCATGGTATTTCTGTACTATGGGAACAATATATTCTTCAGCACTCCGTGTATCTAAAATTTGTCTCGATGTGGCCCATTTATTTTAATTTTAGTCTGTCAGTAGAAAAAAAGAAGTAATTAAACTTGTGACTAGCATGGAGAAACATTTTATGTCCTAACACTGTAGCTTGATACCCAGTAGTTTCTTTATATTTCTTCCAGTTGTCAGATCAAAGTCTCTCAAGTACTATTACTCAGCCATGCTTTGATTAATTACTTCACACAATGAATTTGCAAATTATATATCTGAAGTGATTTATGTACTTTTTAACTTCAATCACACATACCTTCCCCCCTGTTTTGTTGTTTGATGTTTTTTTTTCTACTGCAGTCCTTATTCCTTAATGTAGTCAGTCCACACCTTGGTAAAATAATTTATAAAAATAACTGATGTTATTTTATGCCTAACAAATTGGTATAGACAGGTTTCCAGTAAAGAACAAAATCTTACCTGAACAGTGCAATTAAACAGACCAATAAGAATCACTTAAATTGCAGTCACCCACCGGCACTCCTAGCAGGTCTTCAGTCTCAAGGCTTTGTACAAACACATGAAGTTCCTCCCTAAAAATTCCCAGCTGCAGGGTTTTGTCTAGGCTGGGGTTTTGTTTGGGATAGGGCTACTGGAATAGCTGAGCTAGGGCAACCTTTAAAACACATGTTCAAACCAAACATTTCGTTACTGTAGTTAGACATTGGTAAATAGTATTTGGGGAAGTAATAACTTGCCTGCACCAGTGATCTACTTGTCTGGGCAAAGTTTAATATTTACATTTGTGGTTTCATTGTACAATCTCACATGGCGTACTGCTGTTCATGTTCAATCCATTTTCATTACATAGTGGTATCTAATCTCTCTTTAGTGGTATTGTGTTTATATATATAAATATCCATGCCTTCCATACAACTTGATCTGACAAGCTTTTGAAGGAGTGCTGTGAGGTTATTTCTCTCATTACCCCATCTGATATCCTTAGCTCTGGATGTTTGAACAGGACACCTGTCCACATCCTTTAGAAGTCATTTTCATCTAAATGCTGCTTTGTCTTTTATTCAGGTGTGAACCAAACAAGAACATGTGGGCAGAGGTACAGGACCAGTAGCAAGGTCTTGATTGCATACGTGTGACTGGGATACTGTCTCAAATACTGTTAACAGATGCAATGTAATTGTACTCTCCACCCATATAAAAAGCTGCACAGAGTGAAATATTGCAGATTGGAAGTATTCACTCACTCCCTGGCTTCCTTTTGAAGTATGCTAAATAGATCTCCATCTTCTGGCAAGATCTGCACTCTCAAACACTTCAAATGCCTTCACATCATGCCCCAAGACCTGCAACAACTTACTTAATATGTGACGTAGAACTGCTGTGCTGGTGGATGAAAGTGTTGATCTCACAATATCGACCTCTTTGCACCAGAAAAAAACACGCACACAAAAAATATTGTGTTTTAAGGGCCACCAAAACAGGGCGGATGGAAGACCCATAGGAAATGCTGTGCAGTGTGGATGAGGCCAGTCTACTCTAGATGGGGACAGCCAAGGAATGTGTGTGAAGGTACGCTGCAGCACCTGCCCAGAGGTGAAAAGTCATTCCCTGGGACAGATGCATTTAGCCCTATAGATATAACATGGTCAGAACAAGCTGTCTAGCCCAGAGTCATGCCTCCAATGACAGCTAGTAGTGAAGGCATGAGGTAATGGATATGCATTTCATTCAAATTTAGAGTGATGCTTTCCTTTCTATGTATTCCCTGTCCTAGTTTGCTTATGCTTTCTACCTCAATTTTAAATAGACCTATTTCTTCTGGCTGTAATCTTGAACATTGGTACAAACAGATCTATTTCCATTTGTCAGGCAACATTTTTCAGATAAATTCTCCTGGTCTTTCTGAAACTCTGTGATATTCCAGAATCTTGCAGGAGTTTTAGAAGACTGAAATATTTTATGATTCCTGGGCAATACAGTTTCCTATTTTACTGACTTTTTTTGCTGCTGAAGTGCTAATTTCACCTAGAAAACCCAATAAAACCTTGGACAGCTGATAAGGAGGATACCTGTATAGGAATACTTTTTACAGACTGCTTAGTTTGGTCACTAAAACATAAGCAGAATTGTAGCTTCCTTAATTTGAGTCTTGCCATTGCCTCATTTACTACTGTGTTCATGGCACTTGTCAAACTTTATTTCAACAGTAACAATGCCACTGCAAGACAGGAGATAGGATTGCCTCTATTTTTTAAAAAAACCCAGCTGACTCAGACTGCATGCCTATGGCCATAAAAAAAACCCCTACATGTGCAATATATTTTCCTATGACTTTCCTGAAGGATACAAAAAGTACAGATCACAAAAAAATACAAGTTCCAGATCAAGAAATAATAATGTCAGCAGGCCAAGTGCCAACATTATAATGATGTTATAGGAGGGATCCTTAAAAAATGGGTGGGTTGATTTTTATGTAGTGGTCATTATGAAAATTCTCTCTTTATGAAAAGAAAATCAGTGTTTCCATTTCTGGGTTGAGACTTGAAAAACTAGTGGACCTAGCATAGCAATAAGGCATTTTAGAATGCTTATTGTTAGGATATCAATGTGTCTTGTGTACTGAAGCAGGAAATCCAAGTGTGATGTTCTTCATCCACGTAACAAGTATGTCAAAAGACTGTTATTATTGTAGAGTAAATTGAAATAAATAACATGTTCTTGAAAGGACCTCGTGTTTCTTAAGGTAAGATTCATTAATGTTGTGTTTGCTTTTCTGTATGCTTATACATATCTATGATGATCTTTATAAAGAGTCTGCTTGAGTACATTAAATGTACTTTCTTAAAAATAAAGTAATTTTCAAAAGTAATTTATTATTTGTATCTGTTGTTACCTCTGTGTGTGTAAATACCTCTCTTCCTCATTAAACATTGTCACATCTACCTAAACGTATTTTATTTTCTCACCCTAGTGAGATAGCCTGGTAGATACCCAATAGACTGGTAGACTTTTTGCAATAGTTTACAGTTTAGCCCTTCATATAATTTATGCTGTTATCCCCTTTCAGTTTGTATGTTGCTTCCTAATAATGGAAATATTTTTAATAAATTAAAAAAAAAAGACCACCCCAAAGCTTGATCTAGCAAAAGCAGAAAAAAAACATTGATATGGCCTATCACATTAAAGTACGGAATTATTGTTGCTTGTACCAACATTGGAACTGACATTAAGACTTGGATTCAAAGCATACATGCATCCCCAGTTTCAGCTCTTATAATCCTTTTCCTGCAGAAGAGGTGTTAGATCAACATTACACATCCTGGTTTGTCTCATGACTGTAGAACGTAAGGTTAAATGAATGTGTAAACCTCTGAATATTGATTCCTTGATGATGAGAATGTCTTTTGATGATTTTCAGCATGTAAAATTAAACTCTTCTCCAAACTAGAGTGTGTTAAATCCAGATTAGAGGTAGCCATATCCAACATATAATAACAATGTGTTGAATTAATAGGTGTTTATCCTCCTCAACAGAATTTTATTTCTTATCTTACCATCAGAAGGAAGTCTAATGGGATACCTATTATCCTAGATTTCACTTTTTCAATTTTTTTTAATAAAACTAAATAATATTTCTTTTGAAACATCATCTAGCTGACTTTTTTTTTTTAGTTTGACTTTTCACATGCTTTCCTTTCCCAATACCTTCCCAGTACTCCCATCCTTGGGGATTGCCACCAAAATCGTCTGTGGGAACAAATCAGTAGACTGGAACATTAAGACCAATATCTTTATTTCAACAGAAACATCCAAACAAGAAGTTGCTCCCACACTTTTGCTAGCACAACTATCGAACCTGACGTGTGTGGGAAATAACCTGTTTTACATACAAGGATTCTCAGTTGGTTGCTCAATGATTCTGCACTGATTTAGACAAGCTGAGGATTTAGCTTTCTGATCTGAAAGAAGAAAATGGATTTAAAACTCAAAAATGTGAGCACATACTTATTTGGGCTGAACATGGTTTTTTTATAATGAGTCTCCAAAATTCTGGGGAAAAGTTTGTTGGCTGCCCCCCCAGCCTTAAGTACACTTGAACAGCAGCAGAAAAAGTCTCAGGCCGTGATGGAGGAAGCAACTTATTGACAAAAAAACTCTTCTCTGACGGACCAGGGGAAATAACCCTGTAACATCTGGTTTCCGTTCAGACCGGAAGCCCAGAAAAGTTGTCTTCCACTTAATTTTGGCATATAGGATATGCAAGTGTCTATTTTCGTCTAGTTTCCAAACGAAGTAAAGCTGCTGTCACCATGTTGCCTGTCATTCCACTCACTCTCATTTTTCTCTTCTTAATTTTGGAACTGACTGGCCAAATTCCAAATCAGACAGAGAGATGGGTGTACGAAAGATACAGACTTCCCTCGTGATTCTTGAAAATAGCAGCCAAGTAGAGCACCTGCTTAATGCCCTCAGTGAGGATAAGAGATGGGACATGAACTCAGGAAAAAATCAGAGAACTTGGGACAAGTATGTTATGAATGGCTTAACTGGAGAGGGTTAAAACCCAAAGCAAAACGATATCTTCCTAATCATTGTAATTTCTTTTTAGAGATCTCGCAGCTGACAGACTGAGCCACTGATGTCTAAAAAGGCACAAACATTGACTCAAATTTTCCCCACAATTAGGACATACAATTGTCCTGCTGCATGGACTACCCAATGTATAAAAAGTGTATATAAAAAATAAGTTGCTACTTTATTCTAATTCATTAAGAAAACCCAAACCAAAATAACCATGATACAAACCTGTTGGAAACTTGGATTTGGGGGTTTGAAGTCTCATGTTAGACCAAGAGATAGGTGTGGCTGAAAATTAGAAGGATTCTGTCCATTTGAGTGTTTATAATCATGCCTGTTTCAGGATCTTTTAATTTCTTTGCGTTTAGCAATTTAACTGCTTGTCCTTTTCAAATAATTTCATAAAGAATCTTCTCTGTGTTGTCATTTCACATAAATATAAAATGAATGATATGCATATTTTTAATCTATTTCAAAGGAGTGTATCAGCACTGACTGAGCTGTTGCAGCCTTCCATGTAAGCGTATCCTTGCATATGATAAGGGACATTAGGCCAAAACCCATTTTCCTCCCATTTTAACCAGATACTGCAGAGGACTTTGAACATGAACTGCATGATTAAACTGAAACTTCCTGTACTCTGAGGAGAAAGGCAGAGCAACATTAAGTTGGAACAAAAATTTGTATCTTACTGCATTATTAGTCTTTCCCAAGTTGTGGTGATTTTTTTATTTTTATTTTTTTAAATTAATATGGCTCATTTGAGCAAGGCTGTTCATATTTTCTAACCCTGCAGTTTCCACTGCTTTATTCCTTCAATCTGGCACCTTTTCTGGCATGCTTAGGCAAAACTGAGGCATTAATGTAAGAAATCACCAATGACTGGACCCAAAGGAGCATACCTGTGGGTCTGTGTTTCAAGAGCAGTAGGTGGCTTTGGGCAACTTGTCCACTCTTCTGCTGTAGGACCAGAGCCTGCACGTTCCCAGTGCAATGCTGGGGGTGCTGGAGAAAAGGGAGAAGAAGGAGACCTCCATGCATCTGCAGTCCCTTACCGTGGGCATGCTCTCTTTCCTGATCTAGCCTGAGGCATGATGCAGAATGAAGTTTGGCTTTCCTTTCCTCATTCCTATCAGGAAGCTATCTTTCTTTTTAATGAAAACTTCCAATTCCAATCTAGAGACATGACACCTTTCTCTTTTCTCTCTTTTTGGGTCCTGTTTCCCTGCCCATTCTACAGTTTTGTGGACATAAACAGTCCTCACCTTGCAGTCCCTTCACTTTTTGTTCCTCCCATCCTTTGCTTCGTCTGTTACTCTGCTACAATTGTGTGTAAGGTAGAGTAGGCACTAGACTAGGATGAAAGAAAAATAACTTTTCTTTCAAGAGGGTTTTGGGTTTTGTTTGTTTTTTTTTTCTCTGACCTGACTCACCGTGCTCATGAAGGGATAGACTGGAGATGGCTTTATGGTGGGGAAGTACAGAAATATTTGGCAGTCTTACATCTGAGAGGGATGTAACCACAGTGTTAGAAGAGGACATTGAGCATGGTGTGCCTTCACTTGTTGATTTTACTGAGAAATTTACTGCAAAATTTATCCTCTTCTGTGGTGGACAGTTGGAATTTAGCCTTAATTGTACAAATGCCTCAGATGGAGAAAATGTTTGTACAACGCTGAGCAAACTGTGATTGCTCAGAAGATAATTGCAATTATTTTCTCCACTATCTATTAATCTTTAAGGTCCTCCATGATATCTATTTTGGTGTTCACGAATAAAATAAAATGGGAGGAATGAGTGAAATTTCCTGCGTGTGGATAATAAATACCTGCTTTGAAGGAAGGTCTTTATATTCAGATCCTGTCCCTTCCGTAAAACACTCCCCATGGTATACCATTATGTTAAACCAATAAAGAGGAAAATGGTATTCCACGCACATGTGAGCTAATAACAACTGGCATGCAGAACATAAACACCACAGTGGGTCACACTAAGGCAGACTGGCAAGCTGCTGTGCTAGCTTAGTTTCCAAATGCCTGAAGATAATTGCCCCAGTATATCCATGCAAAACTTACAAAGAAAAAAAATAAGATTATCCCAAGCATGAAACTAGCTGGAAAATTACTCAGCGGTGTTACAGAAAACTCATTTTACCTGCTGTGATATTTAGCTAATATGATTAGCGACATTAAGACGGAGGCTTCTGCTGTAGTTTTGAAATAGACTCCAACCTACCTATCACAGCAGGAAATTTATTTTGTTCTGTAAAATACCAGCATTTCGTGCCTGTATGAAATCTCTTAAGCATCCACCTCTACTTTCTTTTATCACTAGTGTTAAACTCAGTACTCATTCATGAGTAATATATAGTTTGGAACCTCCACATTCAGTGAGAATGTTAAGAACAGTAAAAGAAGCATTATTTCAATAATTAACTACATGGAGCAAAGGTGAAAATCTTTAAAAAATATTTTTGATGGATTTGCATGTGCAAAATATTATTTTCATGCTGAGCTCATTTTTAGGCTTCTACATAGGTGAAGTCTATTCTATTTATATAGGTACATAAGAAGTTGAAATGCTAATGCCTGTTTTTAATAAGATATAAAAACAGTTTTCCCATTTCTTGAAACTATTTCCTTACACTTCAGTCCTCACTGACCATATCATCTTCCTGCTTAATTTAGTAATTACACCTCCCTCTTTTTTACAAAGTCTATAATAATATCAGTGATTATAATAAAATTATATCATGTAACTATAGCACCTGGGGTCTGCAGGCGTAACAAAGAGCTCATGTGGTGCAGTCTTTGAAAAAACCCACAGAACTGGAAATTAGTTTTCCCTTTCGCAGTTTCTCAGGAGAACATGTTGTAAAACAAGAGATAACAGATAGTGCACACTCATGGGGTGGCTGGAAGAGAACAATGATATCAAATAAAGCATGTATGTATAAAGATCAGGTTATCGATGAATTAGGTAGTATCCACTTTGATAATTTAAATACTACAGCGTCTACAGACTTGAAGATCAGGGACTTAAAATGTCATTTTGTAAAATGTATTAGAAATTGACCATAAAGCAAGTGAAATCTTGTGAATTCAGTTCACAGAAGGCAGAAACTTTTCAAGACTATTGCTTTGTCTGTAGGAAATCTAATAAGTGCTAAGGAATAGTTCAATTAAGGCACCTGAAAACTTGAGTGGGAATGAGATGCACAAGCTTCTTGTATAATAGCATGGAAAAATTTAGACGTCTTGGAACAGAGGGAGGGAGCTGGCTGGGGTCAATAAATGGGTGTAATTCTACTTAAATCTAACCAGTTGGAAGGCTGGAGACATGTCTGAAATCCCACTCATTGGTTTTCTCACTTGCACTTTCTAGAGATGCTCCTCCTCATGTGTAATACACAGCCCAGGATGCAAACTCTGTCCAGGAGACAAAATACGGCATTTTAAAAAGATGTTGCCCATTTTTCTCTATTTTTTTTTTTTAACAGAGCTTTAACATTTCCCTCTGTGCGTGTGTATATGCACACTTATATAAATAGACATTTGGTTTTAGGGACCAGAATTCAGATCTCCTCTTGCAGACTAAGTGCTCCAACTGTGAGGTTACAGCAGGACTTCATCCATTGTTCTTTGCTTTCAGAGAGTCACAGAATCATAGAAAAAATGAGCTTGGAAGGGACTTCCGAGGTTGTCACCTCTGTTAGCCTACACAAAACAGGCTCAGTTAGATCAATTTACTGGAAGAGTTGCCCAGTAAATTTTTTAGTATCTCCAGAGACAATGATTTTACAGCTTTTCTGGGAAACCTGCCCAGGTATCTGACCATCCCCATGATATGTTTTCTTCCCCTTACAGCTAAAGAGAATTTCCAACTTGTGACCATTGTTTCTCATGCTACCAGTGCATGACATCTTCAGTGCTTATCTTCTGGGAAGAGCCTGGCTCTGTCATCTTTGAGTCCTTCCATTTAGCAGCTGCAGAGAGCAGTAAGATTCCTCCTTCACCATCTCCTCTCAGAACTGATCAAACCCATTTCTCTCGGCCTCTCCTCATTTTTCATGTACTCTTCTTGTTGCCTCTCCTCTGGACTTGCTCCAGTCTCTCAACATCTTTCTTGCAGAGGGGTGCCTAAAACTGGAGAATGCAGATGCAGCCTTACAAGTGCCAAATAAAGGGGAATAAATGCTTCCTTAACCTGCTGGCTACGGTTAAGTGTTGTGACCAATATTGTGTCTATTGTCCTAATGCTATGTATTGGATCATGATGTCAAAACAGGTGGAGAAGTATCTGGTATTTTTATTCTGATCTGCTTTAGGTAAGAGGAATATATCTGTCATCTTAGTCCTGTGAAAATGGAGTACTTCTGTGCTTTCTGGACTTACACAAAACTCCATGGATTTTTTTTTCCATTATGAAAGGAACTTAGGTAGCTCCAGGCTTAGGCAGCAGCTGAAAAGGCTTTTCAGAATACAACATCTTTGCCTTATATGCCTAAAGTCTGCTTAAATCTGATATTTAAGCTACTCTGATGGCTTTCAACTTTCACTCGCTTTCACCCAAAAACGGCAGGAGACTAGAGACTGACTATACCAAATAGTCAATGCATGCATAAGGACAGGTAAGAAACACATAGAATTTGGTGTGCCTTGAGGCTTTCCAACACTTTAGATCACTAAGCAGCATCTTTCCACCTGCTTCTTGGTAGCAAGGTCTGTATCAATTTTTTTGTATGTATTCAACCCCACCCTCAGCCTGCTTCTGTCTGGGTCTTCCCTTTCCACACAGAACAGATCTATCTGTGCCCACTGAAGCCACATGTTGTTGCTGACGAGTTGCAGGAGAAGAGGGTGTGAGCAGGAGCTAACCTCCAGCTTCATACTCCATACTTTGCAATCCCCACCTTTCAGGGCTGGGATGGTTCACTGCTGGCACGTGCAGAGCCAAAGGTAGGGTTAAAAGCAAGAGCAATGGTGCCACGGGAACACATTGCTGTGGCTGGGGAGCCAGCTAAGCCTTGGAGAGCTGAACCATTTGCAGAGCAGGTGGCTGGAGGGGTGGTTGTGCCAATGGGTCTGAGCTACCTTAGGCTGGCCACACTGCTCTGACGGCTAACATGAGGTAAGTGACCTCTCTCAGAGCTGATCAGGGTTTTAACAGTCTCACAGTCTTCCTCTTGGTCAAGCTCTCACGGGTATGGTTGCTGTTCCTTTTGGATAAACCAGCATTGACTTTAATAACACGCTTTTAATTTACCTAAGACTTTATCAATGTTATCAGCTGGATCTTAAAACAAATGCATGGTTTTGCCTTAAACTGCATACACTTTAGTCCTTTATCTCTGCTTTGAGGAACAGTACTGACTAAACAGAAACACCGGACAACAGCACATGAGACTCCAGTTGCTTATTTGCTTCATTTTTATGTTACTGTCTGAGAAGATTTGAAGGGCGGACCTCCTCTTGTCCCTCTGCTTCAACTATAGGCAGGAAAGTGCTTCAGCAGTAAGTCACGTTTCTCTTGTTTACTCTCATCAAGATCTTTCTGTTGCGTAATTCTTTTGTTTTCCACTGTTGTAATCTCTGATGCACATGGATCCTGGACAATGTAGATGACCCGTGTGGGATGCATGAGGTTCTCTGTCAAGATATTGTTGTCCCTTGCTGGCTGGGATCCAAGTTTAGTACTAAGCAGAAAAAAAAAGTTAAAAAAGAACAATGGAGATAAATTTAGATGCTGTTGGGAAAAAGAATCCAGCACACTGTCCATCCCAGCCCTTTGAAGCGACGCCCACAAAGCAGTTTCCTTAGACTTGCTCAGGGATTCCCAGATTTTCACAGTAACTTATGCAACCAAAGCAGACACCACCTGACTAACACTTGGCTAACCCTTTGCAGTCTTGTTCCAAATGCAAGCTATGAAACAAAGCTCGGTGTCATAACTTAGAGCCTCATTTTGTGCACACTGAACACATCTGGAAGCAGCTGGAGTGTGGATGTGGGTACCAGAGTGGACCCCTGGCTACACTGACTTTCCTGCAGGGCATTACAGGTAGTGCTCCCCCAGAAACAGTGCTCCCAAGGCCTGAATTTACTTTTGCTGGTACAAGAGCCTCCACTAAGACCAAAATTCCTTTAAATAGCTCCTTTAAAATAGTGTTAATCAGTTACTTTGTATACCTGTTTACTGTTTTGATTAATAGCTTCATTACACAACTGTCTTTCAAAGGCCCCATCAAAGTGTTATTAACCTGATCACTATGTCCAGCTCTCTAATATAAGTATTTCTATGTAAATGTGATGTTTAATTGTTTAAAAGGAGAAGAAGGACATAGTGCTTGCACTAAGCAAACTTCTTCAGTCAAACTGTAGGGGCTGAGGGAAGGCCTAGCCCCCCTCCATACCTTGTGCTTTGTATTTCTCTTGAATGACTCCCTTTTTGAGGGTTCTTTTTTTTGAAGAGTCACATTCAGTTGCTGATGAAATGGTTTTCTTCAGAAAGAAAAGTGTGTTTAACATATATTTTTGAGCTGTATAAGTCCATTCTCTCTGCTCTTGTGACAACCCTCACCTGAAGCACTGCATCTGGGTCTGGAACCCCCAACACAAGAAGGACATGGATGTGTTGGAGCAGGTCCAGAGGAGGGCCACAAAAATGATTAGAGGGCTGGAGCACCTCTCCCATGGGGACAAGCTGAGAGAGTTGGGACTGTTCAGCCTGGAGAAGAAAAGGCTCCAGGGAGACCTTATAATGGCCTTCAAGTACCTGAAGGGGGCTGCAGGAAAGCTGAGAAGAGACTGCTTACAAGGATGTATGGTGATAGGACAACGGACAATGGTTTTATATTAGAGTAAGGTAGATTTAGATTAAAAATTAGGATGAACTTCTTTATTATAGGAGTGGTGAGACACTGGAAGAGGTTGTTCAGAGAAGCTGTGGATGCCTCCTCCCTGAAAGTGCTCAAGGCCAGGTTGGATGGGGCTTTCAGCAACCTGGTGTAATGGAAAGTGTCCCTGCTTACTGCAGGTGGGTTGGATCTAGAGGTCTCTTCCAACCCAAACCAATCTAGGAGTCTATGATTCTGTATTTGGGTATATATATGGGCACCTTATATACTGGAAATGCATGTTCCTTTTTCACTATGTGCTTATAAAAGCCAGACACTGAGTACTGTAATTTTATGTAAGCAAAGCTATATATAAAAATAGCATTAAATGCCTTGACTTACTGGTAAATATAAAAGAAGGGAAAATTTCAGTTTGACATTCAGATACTCAAATCACTTCACTAAA
Organism: Apaloderma vittatum; assembly: GCF_000703405.1. NCBI lineage: Eukaryota > Metazoa > Chordata > Aves > Trogoniformes > Trogonidae > Apaloderma > Apaloderma vittatum. Next base: position 56,633 of record NW_009726934.1, on the reverse strand, counting down.
GAGTAGTAGGGAATACTAGTTTAATTTAAGACCATGTTTGCTGCTCTAACAATGAATATAATGGATTTAGATACTGGCAGTCTATGGGTACTTTCAATTTTTTGCTAAATATATTGTTCTACAAAATGGAAGTGTAATTTGTCTTTACATGGTAGTTCTTAAAGGGTGCCACAACAGTTTCGATCTGCTGACAGAGGTAGCTCAAAGGAATGTTTGCCAATGCAGCACAAGACTTATTTGTTTTCACTTTTTAAAGCTGTAAAATGCTGTTTTGGGTCACACCTTGTGAATTTTTGTCTCATTAGTTAAGTTGCTTTGCCCTAAAATAATAGAATTTCTGACAAGATAACATAACATAATGTATCTGGAATCTTTACTTTTTTCATTTCAAAATGATTTTTTAGTATGTAGTTTACTTTAAAGTTTTTGAAAATTTAACTACTTTGTTTCATGTAAAAAAAAAATCCAGGTACAAATTACTTTCTTTTTCTTTTCATTTTGTCACAAATGCATAAAAAAAAGCATAATTTTTAAGTTGGTCACAATTTCTCTCTCTGATTGAACTAGAAACCAAAAAAAAAAATATACTCTTACCAGTCCAGTCATAATTTGTTCTTTTATGCAAAAACTTCTTTGAAGTGAAATTTTCATAACAGGATTTAAGGGTTTGGGTTTGAAATTATGTAATATTTCTCTATTTCTCTCGTTCTAATGTCAAACCATGTCACAAAAATATTCATCTTTTAATGGAAAAATATTGGGGTGGACGGTTAAAGTGAAGATCCTGAATAGCATCCCACTTGGAAAATGAATGAATAACTATCAGAAGGATTTTAGCTGGAGTTCCAAGATGTCAAGCTATTTCAGCACACACCGGTCTTCGGCAGTACCCTGAGACCCATAAAATTATTTAATATATAATTTGGTGAAATTTAAAAGCTTTTCCTGTGCAGATGTTTTGGTTATCTGACTATAATAACTCTTTGACCTTAACCTTGGTAAATAGGTATTGTACTTTTTTCTAATCAGTGTGTGTGTGTATGTTGTTTTCATTTTATTTTTAACTTGAATGCCTGTCATTTAAAGCAAACCTATGCCTTTAAAAGTACCAAACTTTATTAATCCACTTAAAGGCTTAACCATCTATAAAAATGTACTATGCAAATTGGACTTTTTCCCTTCTTCAGTCGTCATAGCCAAGCACATAAAACTCGGGCAAATTTATGCATTTTGACCATCTCTAAATCATATAGAGGCCAAACCAATTTAAATACCAGTCAGTGACCAAGAACACCCTTTGCTCTCTGAAGGTTTTTTCCCTTGGTTTTCTAATTATTTAATTCAAGCTTGTTACGTTCAGCTCTGCTGGATTCTCTGCAGTCTGAATTCATTCTGCCTTGTTTAATTTGCCTTTTTCCCTCTGCCATTAGATTGTTAGCTCTCAAGATGAGAATGGAGCACTAACTCACTGCTGCATGCTATGAGCAGAAGCTGATTCTTAAACTATTAAAAAAGATAGAATGATCCTTTAGATTTGACGTTTGGGACAGAATTTTTTTGCCTAGTTTAATTGCTTCCCAGGCTGGGATCATTCTCCCTGTTTTCCCACTTGCAAGATTGGACTCCACCCATTTTATAACGTGTTCAGAGGTCTTATGAAACACAAACCAATATGTAAAGTTTTATTATATTAATTTTTCCTTGACTTTGGTAGAGGCAAATTTTGTCTCTTACGTCTGCCGAGTTCATGTGGCATCTCAGAGCAGGCTGGAGAGACAAATGCTTTATTCTCCTAATCTGCAACAAACCCAGCTCACTGAAAGGCAGCATTTTTTTAAAGTTTTTAATAGCCTGCCAGTTTATAAATTGCATAGATTTAAACCTTTGCCATAATGTTTATTCTGCTGGAAAAACTGACAGAGGCATTTAACTCTGGTGTCACTTTTGCTATCAAATATTTTGGCCCTTGTGCAAGACCTGATCTCTGAAGTCATCATTGTGAAGAATTAGACAAATCTACTACTAGTCAGGTTTTTTTTATGTCTGTGTCACCCATGAGGTATATGATATTATAGCTTCTATATGCAAAAGATGCATCTTTTACGACAAGATAGCTCTTCTGGTGTCTTGAAGTGTCCTGAACTCATTATAGCTTTTGACTTGTTCCAGCCACCAGATTAAAATGGTTCAGGTTACATCATTTTAAACTGCACAAAGGGTCAAGAGACCGTATCATTTCGACGAGGCCACAGTTCGTTTGCTTTGGCTCATGAAATACAGAAGATGAAATACATATTAATAGTCACAGCTTGAAAGAAGGATTGCAGCTTTGGTATTACAATGAAGCAAAACATTTCATACATGATGCACCAAAACAGTCCCTGGATTTTTACCAGTTTGAAGCAGATAGAGAGAGAGAATGAAAATAAAATACTTTAAAAATGCACCTGGTACTGAATGCTTTTAAAAAACCTTTTCATTATGGGCAGAAGCAATATTTGCTTTTTGCTTCATGGAGTTGAAATCAGTCCATTAAGAGGGCGGGAGAAAAGATTAATAGGTAAATTCAGCATGCTGACTCCTTCACATAGTTAATGTGCTTAATCTTACCTAGGTGATGAGCTACATTTATCCTGACAATGAGTGGAGAGAGAGGAAGAGAGGTTAAATATGTGGTTACGGGAACAAAGTTAATGAAAGCATGTTATAGGATTTTTCAAAAAAACATATATTACTGTTCATTTAATTCAGTCCTTGGGACAATTACGTCCCTGGTGTAATCTCATTAAGCTAATGAGATCACATCAGGGATGGATTTGGCTCTTGTATTTGAAGTTTTAAAATGGTAGTGTTATCATTATTTTCTTCTTTGCTTAGAATGTGAATGAGCTTTGGAAGCCTGAGAAAAAAATATTTTCAAAGATGATGGAGACCAGCGAGATAAGGAGGATGCAGAGTAGCTCTCGTTGTCCTTGTCCGAATTATTATTTAGTGTCTATTAGCTTTACACTTTTGTATATGGAGGAACTGTTACCATATGAAATCTGGAGTCTTAAAGACGTACCTCTCCCTAAAAAATGGCGAGGTTCACCTTTAGGCATGACTAACCACCCTCAAAGTTATCCTCAGCTGCACTGATCTACTTCAATACTTCATCAACATTTGAAAGTCTGGCTTGGATGATGTCTTAGATAGCTACTGTGCCTGCTGGCCATCCCACAGCAGATTCCCTAGCTGAAACAAATTATGGCTGCTTAAATGCACCATTCATCTATTTCTGTATCTTGTGAGCTTGATGCATAAAACAAACACAACTTACTCTTCTGCTGATTTCTGGTTTTTGTCCTCGACAGTAGCATGTTCAAGTTAACTGTAATGAACTGTATCCAAATCCTTTCTTTTGTGAGGGCTCCAGCCTTCAAGCTGTTGGAGTTTTATTTCACATAAATGATGAGGTGATCATTGAAACTTAGACTTGCACAAGCGCCTTGTATATGTGTCTTAAGCACTATGGGACAGCAGCTCTTTCCATCTGTGGTCCAATGAGCAAAATGAAATTCCTCTAATTGGGAGAATGACACAGACAAGTAACATAATATTCAGTAACTGACTGCTAAGGTTAATCTCTTATAAAGTCAGTTCAGAAGTTACAAGAGAGATTATTTAGATTCAAGTCTCTTAAAGCACAGGTGAATGATCCAAGAGAGCATCTGCTTGATGGTTTCTCTGACTTTCTGTGTTTTTTCACTGACAGGGAATACTAGACAAAAATGCCCTTAGAGTAAATTCATGCTTTACAACCTGTCTCACTGCAGAGGAATGTCAGCCCGGTGCTTCACATGAATCATGTTGGCATGACAGGGGCATAAGCGTTGACTCTGAATATTACTCTTTGTTAAATTGTACACAGTCGTGCTTAACTAGTTTTTGAGGTATCTGACTACTCCCATGTTTAAGGAAAAAGAGAATATGTCTGCAGTGTAGTAGTCCTCCAATTATTCCTGCTTGCCAGAACCAACAAGTAATCCAGAGGTCTCTGAGAGTTATGCCAGCAAATCAGATCTGTCATATTTCATTGGGGTTAGCTCAGTAAGATTCCATATAAAATAAATTACATTTCTATGAAATTTATCCTAAAACCCACACAGTAATAATCCTTCAGCATTTTTGAATTACCCTATATTGCTTTTATTTCACAATAAATCTGGGAACGGTTAAAATACCCCCATAGTTTTTTTTCTGATATTTTTCCTTAAATGTTATAGGAATTTTCCAGCTGAGATATAATAACATTATTTCCTTCCAGCCTACCTTCTTGTTCTACTCCAGCAGACTCACAATGAACATGTTCTCAGAATGCACATCCAGCTGCACTTTCCTTTTATTACTTATGACAAACTTCAGAGTGCACAGGGGACATCTGTTTTGTTGGGTTTTTTTCCCATACCTTATTCTTTATTCGTCATGACAATGACACAATACTCAAGACCCCAATGATCTTATGCAATTTCATTTTCACTGTCAATAATAGTTCAGACTCATATATAATCCTCTCTTCCCCTCTTCTTTTCCTTGTTAATATGCTTTTGATTTTTTCAACAAGATATGTAAACATGTATTTTTTGATAATTATTTTGATTTTTCTACCTGTTATTATAATGATGTGATATTAATTTCTGCTTCAGCCTAGTGCCTCTGCTGTAGTAGTGAATGAGATTAGGTTATATAACCTCAGTCGTCTGTTCAGATGAATTTTGATCTTAAGCAAAGCTGGTTAACCTTCGGAAGGTCTATTTTTTAAAAAAATTGTGAGATTTAATTCTATTTTTTTAAATTCCAAAAATGGCTGAAATTTTTATGAAATAGTGGTATACCGTTCTGCTTAGAAATCATTGAAATATAGTGCTCTAGTAACTTTTTATTCCACCTTTGTCTAAAAATAAAAGAAAAAAGAAATACGGTTCTGACATTATCAATATTTTCTATCAGAGTATTTTTTGCTTTTTTTCTTCTTTAAATGAAACAGAATTTTCTAATGTAAGATCATAATTGTTGAAAGCTTCTTACTCTACAGTGGAGCTGATAAGGACTTGTAAGGTTTAGAATTCACCCGAAATCAAAGAGGAATCTAATCCGTTTAGGAAGTACCTTGGCCCTGGGGAAGATTCGACGAACAGAACAAGGACAGGGTGGGCAGGATGGCCTGGGACCTGAATGCTGTCTCAGCCACTCTTCCCTCCTGGTTACTGTATCGGGTTTAAGGCACTTAAGTAAAGCAAACAAACAGAAGAAGAGGTAAAAGGGCATTCTTGGTGCTCTGATAATGATGAGAAGGGGAAAAGCAGGCTGTTGCAAGCCCCAGGGAGATATATGGTTACCCAAAGGTGGAGGTAAACAAAAAGGCTGAGTGAAATTTGTGTCTGAAATGTGTTTCTCAGTTTTTTGGTTTTTTGTGGTTTTTTTTTTCTCCCCTTGTGACATGGAGGGGCTGGGGAGTTAAGAGCATGGGAACATTTTACTTTGTGTTACTGAATTCAGGAGTCTCTGTGGCCCTCGGTGTCGCTGAATGAACTCTGCCATCATTTCAAGAACATCACTTTTGTATCTTCCTGTCAGTTACAGGTATTAACAGCAGCGTTTAAAATTCACTTTCTTCTTCGAAGAAAGCCCCGACTACAAGATAGAACAAATTACAAGGAGTATGTATAGTGCAGCAGTGTTAAAACTGCTGTCAGCATCCCAACGTGGCCATATGTCTGACATAATGTACACAAAAGAAAGTAGTGAGGATTGGAGCACAGTCTAATGATAAGTAGGCCGTTTAAACAATAAGCCCCTCAAGTGAGCAATATACATTCTGTTCTGTTTTTCTTACTTTGTGCTGCTTTAAATCAAAGTCCCTGGGTCTGCTATTGCTGGGAGGTTGGACATGTCGTCTGCAAGTAAATAGGCCCTCTGCCAAGTAACTAGAGCTCACTCTTGGTAAAGGAAGAACATTGTTCACTAAAATAGTTTGTCTTTTGATGCCAAAGGAAATCAAATTGTAATCAAGGGCTGAGAATGGACTGAAGTCATAAAGGCTGGCTTGCCTTAGACTTTGGCAGCCTCACTTGTTCCCAGGCATATTAAATATAATTTACGTTTGCAGAGGGGAGAGGCTTTATTGGACTGGAAATTTGTTTTAAATAACACTTAAGCGAAACGCTGTCAGGGGCAGCCAGGGATACACTTCTACTGTCATTTAGGCTGCTGAAAATCCAGAATATGTTCATGGGCTTTACCAGATTTGTTCTGAACTTTTATCTGTGTAAATAGATATTTATGGTCAGCATTGATGAAACAATTACATTTCCTAGGTTCTGGTCACTCATGCTGAGTGGAAAGTTCATGATGAAAGGCTTACCTCAGTTACAGAAAATGTTTGTATGTTTTTCTTCCATTTTATTGTGCATGTGAAAATTCACACTAACTACAAATAACCATCATGAACACTGTATAGTACAGTTGAATAAATTCTGTCCTTGCTATGTAATGTACGAAGTGGAATCAATTTTACTGATAGTTCCTGTGTAAAAAGTTGAAGTTTAAAATATATACTTGATGATTTCAGAAAGTAAATTTAGGAACACTTAAAAATCAAATAATAATAAAAAGGAATCTGGTTTTTATTTTCCTAAATGAAATTTATCTTTTGGAACAGTAAAACTTCATCTTTTTTCACCACGGAATTAAAAGCTAATTTCAAAATAGCTTCTCCCAAGAACTGATAATTCTACTTTTCAGCATTGTGCTCATAAATAGCCAGCTGAGAGAAAATATTGTTTTAATTTTTTGCACACTTTTGGACAAGATATTTTTCTTCTAACCTGACAACATAATGTGGGTTACATCTGAATCATGTTTTATAGATTTGCACTGAGTCAAAGCAATGGAATCTGCCAACTAAAAATTAGAAGGTCTTCCATAAACATCTCATTTAAGATCACATTAACTCCTCTGTTTTGCAGCTTTGTCACATCGCACATAGTTCTGTATGTACTATGTAAAGCGAAATTTGACCCTAGGGAAAATCATAAAGGATAGTTAAACTACCAAAGAAATGTTTGAGTAGTTGCTGTCTTTAAAAAGTGGGTGTTTTTTTTGTTTCAAACTTTCTGTTGGAAGTCATATTGAAACAGCATGTTTCCACCTTAAAATGGCAATATTTGAATCATTTCACACAGCTCACCTCTGTTCAAATAACAATTGACATTTGAAGCGATTTAAGGTTAATTCCATTTAAAGACTACGACAGATTTGAGACCTTGCCAATTATTTTGGAGGTTTAATATAGGCTTTTAAGAACTTTAAGAATAGGTTTTCTGCCTCTCAGTGCTTGAGAGACCAAAGTAGGTAGACATCTGTCTGTAATGTTTCTTAAAGCCCTGCCCCTGTCTCTGCTCATGTATTTATGTGAGTCTTGCTGATGCCTCACATCTATAAGACTAGCTTAATGCCCAAACTCCATCACCTCAGAGTAATCTATAGCCTCATGATTAATCTTTTTTTCTGGAGGCTCCAATGTGTTGTTCATGTATTCTGTACAAGACATCTAATTTAATGTGACTCAGGGCAGTGGGTCCTAATAAGAGGCAGGATGTCTAGAATGTATGACCCACATTTCTCACCATTGCCTGAGTCCTTGTGTGAGTCTAACCTAAAGCACTTAAAAATAGCTTGATGAAAAAATAAACAAAACTTACCTTTCCCTGGAGCTGGAACCCTCCCTTTTACCAAAGGGAGGTAGAATTGAAAAGCATTATTTTCTGAACAAAATTAATTAGATCACACTATTAGTGTTGGAATAATTTTAAGAAAAATTATCAGAGTTTGTTATGAAGAAATGAGAGTCAATAACTGCAGAAGTTCTGAAACTACCCTTCAATGGCTATTCTGAGAGGAAAATGACTGGGTAAAATTTTTTACATCACAGCATAAAAATCCTGAGGCTACCAACTGTAACCCATGGCTTCGCTTTTTCCCAGCTGTAATACACATTTGGAAGGTATATGGTGAGGGCTAAGAAGCCACAAAAGACAGAGGGGTGACTGAAAAGCTAAATGCTGTGATACTCAGGCATGAACTAAGCTTCCTGGCACTTTTGACAGCCACAGGCACTCATGGGGATTTGACAAATTGTTAGTCACTTTAAAACAGCCCATGTGAGTGAATAATATCACATGATCACGGAGCACAGACTTTTGAGACTAATAAAAGCCACTAAAAAATACCATCAGACTAGGGAGACATTCCAAAAAGTAACTGGAGAGAGCTCAGGACGTGTGTTCCCTGAAGTCCATGGGGATTAAGCTGCTCTGTGAGCTTGCATCTGTGTTTCCTGTGAAGATCCACAGCTCAGATACTCTCTGAAGTCAGGGAGATGCTCTGAGAGAGCCCCACGCTCTCTGAAGAAGTCCATACAAAGAGGCTTTCACAAAAATGACTTCAGGATCCAAGTCTGTCTTCAATATTCCCTTCTTTCGCTAGCATTGCACAATCCTGTATCACACTTTTCAAGTGCTCTCAAACTATTCTGTTACTTTTCTTTTCCTTCCTTTTCAGTCAAACAATTTGATACAGTGTATTCAGATGTTAATATGACCATTTGTGTATTTCTTGAAATAGGAACAAACAGACTGCTGTAAAAGTTTTTACTTTTATATATAGATAGGTGTATAGAGATATTTATACTTTTGTTTTCTGCCTTCCCTTTGTATTTTCATGTAAACATGTCATGAACTTGGTCCTCTATTTCTGAAAACAATAGGAGCTGGATGCTAACTTTAGGGGAAGCAAATGAAAGACCCATCTCCCTATTGTTGCAGCTTTCTTTAAAAAACAAAGAAAAAAAGGTGAGGCTTTAAAAAATATTCTTTGAGATAAGTATGCATACTGCAAACAAAATCGGAGCACAAGGACGTACTTCAGTGCCCAGACTCTATTTGATACCCCATCTGCTCATAACTAGGGTAATGCTAGGAAGCACAGGGACAGATATAAAAGATAGTACAGCCGAATGTAAAAATAAAAATGTGCAAGAGGTTCAAAGCTTGTAGCCTGGCTCTATCCCCATTTTACCATTATCTTGCCTGTAGATGCTCATGGCAATATCCCACCATGAGTTTGGAAACTGAAAGATTCACAGTATTTCTGCAGTAGGAAATTGGTCCTGCTGCTGCAGAGATTGGGCAATCTATTTCTATCAGTTTATGCTCTTCTGTTGGACTTCGGTTTTTTTGGCTCTCAGGAGACCCCAAACCAGTCAGTTCAAAGTTAACAGCTGTTAAAATTGGTATATGCTTTTAGAGGAGACATGCAAATGAATGTGTGCCAGAATTTTGGTTGAGATTACGGTAAAGTTAACTCGCTTTGCCAAACAGATCCTTCCCCTAAAATTCTTTCATGTGCTAAGACTGATAATATGGGAAAAACATGGCTGATGGGGCTAGAATTACTAGGCTGTCATCTTAACAAAGGACTTTCGGAAATGCCTTCCCTCCTTGGTAAAGGGATTCTCCTGCACGAGGTTTTGTCTCAGAAAATGTACAAAAGAATGTAGTAACAGAAAGATATGTAAACAGTAATGTTTTAAGATCTGTAATATTCATATTAATTATTCTAAATTATTTAATCAGTCATTATTCCTAAGTGAAGAAACTTTATTTCAATAGTCAGGCAATCAGGTGAAAAAGGCCATGTAGTGATCTCTCTTATTAAAACCACTTGAAACTCATGTACAGGTATACATATGTTTGATTGTGCATACTTCTGTTATGTCAAAAACCACACACCTCTCTATATAAAAACCAGGCATAATTTAAATAATTTTCCTTCATTAAAATACCATTTAGACTAAACAAACGTCTGTTACTTCTACAGGAGCAAACACTTCTTCTTTCTCTGTGTTTGTCTGAGTTGGAATTAAGTGAAATACAACATCCCAGATCAGTGCACTGTAAATACCCAGTTTATATGACCTATAGAAACCATAAGCAGGCAAATTTTGATTTGCTTCTGCAGAAAATCCAATGTCATGACACAGGGAAAACCAGAACAGTCTTGCCATGCTAAGGCAGAGGAAGTAGTGATCTTGATAAAACAGCCCCACATTGGAAAAAAATGAATTATTTCAGTCAAAGTAAATTCAAATAAACAAACAACCCAGGCTCAAATCTCACACTCCAGATCAGGTGTTTGTTACAGGGCATGTCAGAAGCCGTCTCAGGCAAAGCATAAAGAGTTCAAGAGACTTATTTTGGAACGCTGTCAAAAGCAAGCATGAAAGTCTATTCAATGGCAAATATATCTGTTCACTGTAATGCTTTATATTACTAGCTATTCATTTTTTTTTGTTCAAGTTCAGTGGTCCGAAAATAAAAACCCAAGCTTTCATTTCTTTGACCAAATACATACATATAATTTTAATTATATATATATTGCACTCATCCAGGCACTTTCCCATATATAGTTTCATTCTTTAAATTGTTGAATTCCTTGAGTGTGATGGATCTGAGTGATAAACAGAAGTTTGAAAGCAAGGGCAACTACTATAACAAAATTGTCTACCTTTCCAGTGAAAAACATAAATACTAAGAAAAAAATTCTTGTATCAACCTCTAACGATAAGTCCCTGTAATGCACATATTAATCAACAATGGATGGTAGCATTTTTAGGACATCTATGTGAAACCATGGAATAGTACTCACATATACTTTTTGACTTTCTGCATGAAAATAAAGACCTTTCAATATCTTCTTATTGTGTGAAGAGATTTATAGTTTGTCTTGTGTTTTGTGGTTCCAAAAGAAGACACAGGCAAAACAAGCTCAGAACTCAAAGAAAAAGAACAGTATGTTTTCTCTACTGTTTCAAGAAAGGATGAATAACTGTTGTGTACCTAATATGCAGAGACATCTTGGTATAACAAGATACAGCTTAACTCCTAGAGTCCTTGTTATTTAATCCATTTAGTTCTGCCCAGGGATCACATGAATTTATGGAAACCCCCTGCTACCCTCTTTGTTGACTTCCATCCCTGCTGGGAGATCCCCATCTGCTGGGAAGTGAAACTCTGTCCTGAACTTTACCTCATTTAACTGAGTGCCACATGTAAATCCAACTTCTTCATTTATTACTTTGACAGAGCAGATGGCAATGGGCTTTTAAAAGACTGTAATGTTGCTTAAATCCAGCTATATTAGTAGAAATAATAGTTTTAGCTGTGTGGATTCTAGTGCCTGATTTTTAGGAAAAGAGTCTGACACAGGCAATTAAATTTTTGAGCCATCAGTACTTAGTGATGCATCATAATTTAGCTGTTTTCAGAAAATCATATTGTGACCAAATAATCATTCATTAAGACAGAAAATACTTTTTTAATGGAAATTTGAGACTCATGTTTGGTGGCTGATATGAGTGACTGGTTTTCTAATAGCCTTAATCACTGGAGTATTTCTTTACTTGTTCATTTAAGCCCATTAATGAAAACGTATAATGTTAAGTCTAATATCTACTAACCCTTGATGACTGTTTTGACTTCCAGCATTGTCCTATAAATAACTGTGAATGACATGCACTGAAAATCAAAGAGTATTATAGCACTGTGATTAAAGAGAACAGGTTCACCCAAGACTTCCTTTTCATCCAGTAAGACCACAGAGAAATTAATTGTTAGCTTGAGTCAGATGTAATGTACTTCAAAACATCTTATCCTTAAAAATCTTACTCCAAATGCATAATGTAGGTTTTAAAAATAACCTGAAAATTCAACCTCAGACACTGAATTTGCTTATAGAAAGCACGTAATGGGATAGGGAACATCAAGCACAATCACAGCATCCTGGGCTTGAAGACTACAAATGTTATAAATTACTTGTCCTGAAGATCCAGTCTAATGGTTTGTTCATTTTTCTGTTTGTTTAAATTCAGTGACATCTGAAAAGATTTTTAGCCCTGAAGAAGGAAAGTAAATCTCACATAGCCAGTGCTGACTGTGATTTTCTAACATAGTTGGAACTAGATGATCTTTAAGGTCCTTTCCAACCCTGACAATTCTATGATTCTCTAAAATATCAGCTAACTTGATGCTCTGTACGATTAAAAATATGTGTTTTTATCTGATAAAACTGGGATCTTTGGTTATATTCATCTTGGCCATGAACCTTCTGATCATATTATAAGTATTATGGCCAAAGGGCCCTGGTTGTTGGAGTGACATTTGTGCTCTGTCATGCAGTCACGTCGTCTTGTATGGCAGCTTCAGGGTAAGACCTCATATGAATTGAGCAATCTGTGTTCTTTGCTGTAAATTAAACAAATGCCTCTAATATGCACTTCCTTAGTTTTAAGTCAGATGTTTTAAGATATTTCAAATTTAGTGCACATGCATATGTCAGATACTGTGTTTCATAATAGGCTTTTGCCTTTTTGATGACAAATAGCAATGTTTAGAAACAAGGATGTCGGTCCCCAAAGGGCTTTTATAATGAACTGTGCAGACCTCCTCTGCAACAACACTGGCCAAACTTCTGTGATACATCACCCTGTTTTTACTGATAATCTGGAGAACATTATGCTGGGAAGGGTTTGTTTCTTAGTGTAATTTCCTTTAAAATACACTGTATTATATTTAAAATTTTGGCTTATATATTAGAACTTTCTTAATCTTCAATATCATGTTGATTTTCCTTGATTTTAGTGTCATATAATTTTCAGTGTCATATAATTTTTAAGATTCTTGAATTAAATTTGCAACTTAAGGGCCATCTCCTGCATGAAAAGCTCCAGGAAGATAATGGTGGTGGCAAATTCCTTTGCAGCAATTTCTTGCTGCAAATCTTGCTGCTGGAATCAGGTGTGGCTACGTCTGCTTCAACTATAACCTCAGGAACACATCTCACACTTTCCAAGGCAGCTCCAATGGAAAGAGCAGCAGTGATCTTCTCCCGCCCTACTGCTGCTGCCTATAAAAGTGATAGGAAATCAGTAGGTAACTAGTGGGCATGTATAACACAATCCAGGTGAGAAACGGGACTGTGGTGGGAGGTAGTTTGGGTAGTACGAGGTGCTGAGAGGCCAGGGGAAAGGAAGACAGGAAAGTGATGCTGCTGAAGGATGTGCTGGCATCCATGTACACGTAGCTCTTGCTGGTATAAGCTAACTGTGGCTGGTTTATGACAAAATAAAAATTCTTGCCTTTTCTCTGTGTTTGAGAGTGTACAGACTAAATGTTAATAGGGAAAACATTATTACTCAGTATGAAGAAAAATGGTGGAATTGCGACCTTAATTTTTTTTTCCTGAGTTATCTAGGATTAGAATTGTCTCCTTCTTTGTAATTTATACTTAAAACAAATGGAAAAAATGCAGCATGTATTATTTACATAAAAAGAGAAACATAATCACTAATGGAAGGTAACACCATGTAGAATTTAAAGCAAAAATAAAAGAAATTCCCCAATGCGATTGCACAAGGTTTTTAAAAAATACCCCATGTCGGTAAAAGAGCCACTTCCTTTTCTCAGCAGTTGTGTGTAGGCAGTTTATGGTATTTCGGTAATTCTGACCTTTGTTTAACTACACGTCTGTGTGTCAATAAAACAAGAAGGCTAAACAAGTAAAGCAATCACTCTGTGTATAGCCGGTTAAAATTCATGGCTAGCAGGGAACAGATTGCCACACGAAAGCCCTAGGCCTGTCCATCTACTGGTACCCTACCACCAGCAGAGCTCCTTTTATTCAAGCTTCTCCTCATTAGTTGCCTCCAATTCTTTTGCAAATCTTCCTCTCCTCTCACAAATTTATAGCCCATTGACAACTTTCGGTGGGTGGCTTGAAACATCTGGGCAGCCATCCTTCAGTTTGTGTCCTGCACCTTTCCCTCAAACAATGGCTAGCAGGCCTTGGGCAGTGCTGCCGCAACATCCCAGGAGGAAGAATGGAGCTGCTCAACATGTATATTCATTGCCCGCCCTCAATTAGGGGAAGAGAGAAGGTGTAAAGTGTTCTAGGCCTTAGTCAGCCAAAAAAATAAAAAATTCCTGCGATTGTTACATCATGTTTCATTAGGCTAATTCAGTTTAGGTGATGCTAATTTCCTCCTGGGTGTCAGGTCTATGTCTACCAGCTGCTGCTTTTACAGGAGGTTTTGTGGTAGATTCAGGATGAGGTGGTTGAACTCACTTGTCCCAGCACGACGGAGAAGAGGAGGTCTCCAAAGAGTGCACACAATTCATTTACAAGAGTTTTACATTTAAATTAATGTAATGGATTTTAACAGGGAAGGCAACTTTTCCCCGGAGTTTCAAAAGCAATATATACCAGAGATAAAGCTCCCTACTGAACTCTAAATTTAAATATTTTATAAGAAATGTCTGTATTTCTAGGGATTTATCCAAGAATTTATGTCTTTTAGTAGAGACTTTTTTACTTGTGATAATGAGGCAATGTGAAAGAGGGAAGAGTGGGAGGAACCCTTTCCTACTTTTTTCTAAACAGCATTACCATGCAAGAAAATTAAGTTAGGAGATATACCATTACAATAAATATTCTTTGAGTTCTTTGGGTTTTTTTACTCTTATGTATAAATATCTAAGGGTGTTTAATGACAAGCAAAAGGAGATATAGCATATTCTTTCCTTGTATTTCTGTTATTATTCAGTGTGTAACAGTGTTCCTAGATGACACATGCTAAATCAGAGTTACTTAGTTATTTTACCAAGATCTTTTGACCCAGACTGATGTTTAACTTGCTAATTGTTGGACCAGCCAAGTGCAATTTACAGATCTTGGTAAAATCTAGGCAAAATTTTGCTCCAGATCTAGACTAATAGTTCCATTCTAGTATATCAAATTTAGGTGCTTATATTTTGTAAATGATGTTGTTTTTATTGTCATTATGGTCTATTGTACAGCTGCTGTATTAATTTTTGGGTGTTTTGGGCAGAGAGAGAGTCAAGCCTTTCTTTTTGAGACTGAAAGACATCAGGCATATTACCAAATCATGCTTATGCAGATGGGTTCCTTGACATCTCTTCACCGCTTCCCACCCACTCAGAATAAAAAAAGGAAGAAAAAAAGAGGAACAACAAGAAGCACCATCTCTCACTGTAACTTGGATTGTATCTTCCCTCACTGAAATTTCTTCCTGGCCTAATAACACATCTATATCAGAGTAATCTGCTTCTTGCTGTTGTTCTGGGACAGCAGATTTTTGTCCTCAAAAGATACGCTTCAGATCCACTCAAGTGGCAAAGCAGCAATAAGATGATGTACCAGTCTATTATTACCCACAGAACAATAAAAATATCAGGTGATGAGGCTGATTCACAGTTGGTATTGATGGGACAAGAGCTTCTGAGGTAACATACAAACATGTGTGACCTGTTAAGCTATAACTTTTATTTCAGTGTGTGCTGAAGAACAGCGATGGCTATTAGTCTATTTTTACAGAGGTAGGACTACTGGAAGGTGCTATAAGTCTCTCCAGAGAGTCTTCGTACAAAAATGATTAACTGACTGAGACAGGAGTTTGAGCACACATACAATTACTGTGTGTCATTGCAGACAAGATAGTGTATGTAATATTAGTTGGGATAGGGAACTGCCTCAGTATCGAGTATCAAATACTTAGAAAAAATCATTAAGCCTCAGTCTATAGTGCAGGAAAATGCCTTTCTTTAGGAAAGAATAATCAGTTTGCAGTCATTCTCAGAATAGAAAAGCTTGCTAAATTTACTGAGAAAATTGTTTGTTTTCCTCTAAAGAAAATGTGCATACACAAATGGTAAAGCATACATTACTTATTGGAGAGTAGGATGAGGTTATAATTGAACAAAATATAAATCATATTTAAGAACACGGTAGAAATCTTATGTTTATGAAATGTATTTTGTAGAAATGTATTTCCGCACTTCATTATTGTCATTATGTTGTCAAAAAAGCCATGACAGGCATTTAAATAAGTATAAATTTTCAGTCAAAACAATTGTAATGAATTGCTAGCAGTATATTTTTAAGGTTAATTTATTAATAAAAAATATTTTTCAAGGTGATTCATTTATTTAGTAGCAGCTATAAATTGCACATGAAGGGATGCATCTCTGAAGCAAAGGTGCATGGTTTGATCCCTTATGGAAATCCATCAGTAAATTCCTGCAGGATACATATTTCATTGATTGGCATCTGTCTACACTTAAAACAAAGGAAAAACAAAGGGAAAAGAATTCCCTGTGGCAGATCCCCTGAGGACTGAGGAATTTCTTTCTTTTATCTATTGTGGGTGTAAACACCACATCTCACCCTTCCAATCTAAAGCTTTTGCTCCTGAAATTAGAGATACTTTGCGCTTCTTGTCACATCCCAGCTCTCTGTGAAGAGAGGTCCTCTAAGGAGCTTCTGCTTATCTTGTTTTACTTTGAAACCTGTTCAAAGGAAAGAAGAAAGATCCCACTTAGCCTAGTTAGCCTGAGACTAGATCATTTGGTTTGCTTATGGAAAGGCCTCCCTTTAAAGATAAGAGCCCTTAGAACGTATCAGATAATTTCAGTTAAACTTTTGGGTTGTATGTCTTACTGTCGGTCTAAGTACTTCCGTGGCTGTCTGCTCTAGCATGTGAGCACATTGCAGTTACTCAGCTTTGTCACTACAGCATCCCAGGGAGATAAGAAAATGTCTTTATTTTGTACTTGGAGAACTAAACCACAGGGTAAGGGCAGAATCTTGTCTGAAGTCAAATGGAAACTCTGTGAGAAGCTCTATGGTTGATCCAGGCTACTGAAACTAGGTCTGGTGTCCCCGAGCAGTGCTGTCTCCACAAAAACAACCTTTCTCCTACTTTAGTCAGTTGTGGTAACAACTAGTCAATGCTCTTTTTTCAAAATCATGTCCAACTCATGCAGAGACCTGAATCAGCAGCAGTGCTGATTAGGTAGAGGTAGAGCAGTTTAAATTACTACTCACACTGTATGGGCACATTTTTGTAAGATGTTGAGTGCTGTGCATTTTTTAATGATGTGACTGCATATTAAGGACTTAGCCTTATGAATAAAATTTTATGACTTCCAGGGTAAAATAAGAGAATACATTACTTTAAAGTTCACATAAAAATTAAGTGAATATGTTTTATTAGATTTTTGAGATGAGTATGCAACGATTTACAGTGATTCAAATGACTCACCTACCTTAAATTGCAATAATGTGATGATTTTATCACTGAATTTGCCCTGTTTTAATATAGGCATTCTGAGATCAAAGTGAAAGAACCTTCTCTGGGAAACAGGAGCAGGATCCAGAGCAATTATCCTCTCTGCCCCCAAAAGACTGCAAAAAACATGATTCTGGACTAACTTTTCCTGTATGCTTAGCAAGAGCTAGTGGGAGCTAGGATCAATTTTTCAATGGTGCAGATTTATTTTTTTTTTTCAATTTAAGCAGGGCTATCATTTATGGCAATTCATGAATTCAGTGAAGAGAAGGTGTCTGAAGCAAGTTCTTCCCCACGTCTGATGTAGTTACCAGTAACAATGAGAAAGGTAATAGCATTTGAACTGAGCCAGGTTACAGCAGAGCAAAGTCCGGTGCAGAAGCCCGTGTCTGTGACTCTATGCTCAGGCCTGGGCTGCAGCTGGGGAGGTTACCAATGTCTCTGTATGTAGCAACTGCGGCAACTAACGATGCCTGTGCTTGTCACGACACTTACCCTAAGGGCCTGCATGGCGGAATATGGAATGTGATAGCCAAAACTCCAGGCACACCCACAAAAGTGTCATGACATTGGAGGAAAGGTTTAGGAGCAAAACAAAATACTTGCACTTCTGTTCTGGTTTGGAGAAGGATTTGAAATTGCTGTCATCAGAAATCAATAGGTGTAACCTAAGTGTAATGATACCGGCTGAAATGTACCTGTATGCATATGTATGTATATATATATGCATGTATAAGAAGAAATATGTGTCCAGCTGTACTTTAATTTTTGTTTTCTTGGACTGCTCTTCCACAGTTAGAAAAACAAACATCAAATTGATACATGATCATATTCTCCTACATTGTCTTTGCAGTTTCATATGTTCATGTAGTTAGATAAAAGTTCACATGTAAGTAGAGTGTCATAAACAGTCTTCTCCAACTGCTTTTTTTCTGCACTTTGTTTCTTCATGGTAGTAGATGTTCTACTTTAACTTCTGACTTGTTACAATCATTATTTCCTATGCTGACAATCTTTTGTATAATGAAAGGTTTCTTTCCCGGGCTATTTGCCTAATATTAGACATGGGACGGAGTAGTTGAGTTATCTTGTTTCTAGCCTTGCCCAACGGCCTGACAAATTTATTGATTTCAGGATTTCAGTTTCTAGTGTCTTTTGCCTCATATCTAATGGCTCCTGTGCATTTCCATAATCTTGCTGGGACGCTTTAGATGACATCAGCTGAGTTTCCTAACATGATTCTTAGCGCGGCCTTGTAAACAATCCAGACCCCCTACATGCAGAACAGGGAGGTTATAATGTTGGTTCAGTGAGCTTGAACTTTTGATACTGTTGTATTTTCCTTCACGGTCTCACTCAGATCCTTTAAAAACACTACCGGCTTCAGATAGTTTGTGGTTGCCTTGTCAACTCGCTTAACGTAATACTTCCCAGGTATTCTGTACTATAGACAATGAATACTTTATGGTAAATAGTACTGGTGGCACCTAAGATTTGGCAAAATCAAGATACTTTGAGTGTAACAGCAAGACACCGCCACAGTTCTGTGTAATCTCAGGCTTCAGTTGCGAATTACAGCATTTTTTTCAAGTTACATATACAAAAGTGATTATTTACTGAATAGACTCTGCTCTGACTGCCTGATTTTTTGCAGTGTGGAGAAATTTACAGTGAATGCAGGAGATCTCGTCATCTCGAAACACAGAATATTTGTGTTAGGCTTCAGGTTTTTAAAACTGCAGTAAATGAGTTTCTCCCTCCACTTTCCTACTATCAAAATAAATACTGGACTATGTTTTCTATACTGACATGATAAGTTAGACCTGAAAATACGATGAAGATATGCCAATTGTACACTTGTTAAGGTTGTGATTCAGCAAACACAGTAGAAAAAATTAATCTGGAGACAATATTTAGAATGATATCACTCTGCAGAGGTATTTCCGAGTGGATTTGTTTAGCTTATTTTGTGCCTGCAAACTTTGTATGTAGATTCATAACTCTGGGAATTTGGGAGGGAAGAGTCAGAAGGGAAGCTTACCTTCTACAAAAGCAAAATGGCATGAAAATTCCTCCTGTGCAGCCATTAGATACTAGAACCTGTAGTGCAATAGTGATTTACTGCGGGAAAGAATGGTAAAGATAGTATGTATAAATCAGAGTGTTGACTGAGTTGTGGCTCAGCTTCAAAGCCCTCACAGTTCCTTCCACATACTTTTTATTCTGTTATACGGCTTCTTTTCCCAGTGAAAACTGCCTTGCTCCTTCATCTATATGTTAGTGAAGGTCTGTCTTCTTGGGTACTTTAAACACCCCTGATATAGCAGGGGCTTTGACCTTTTGCTTTAGATGCTGTGTTACTATCAATGTCCTGCTTGGGAACATTAGAGATACTCTGCTGCGCTGGGCTGAGAAGTGCTGAACTCATTTCAGAGGGCAAATTTCATTGCTCTGAGACAATCAAAGGTCATATGGTAGAGTAGCCATTTGAAAAAAAAAAAAAGCCACAAAACAAAACAACTTCAAAATGAAGCAAAATAAATAGCATATCTTCATGTAGCGCCTGATGCCCAGCTGTCTTTGCCTCTGCAGATGGACTTGGCAGAATGCCTGAACAGTAATTACCAAAAAGATTCTTCTAACTTTTCTTAAGTTAAATGAACCAACTACTGAAAGAAAATTGTTCACTTCTTATGGAACAGCATGAGAATATTAAAGTGGGTAATACTACAATAAACAAATATACGCTTTTTTTTTTTTTAATTTACCTCTTATTAGATTTTAGTGACTTCAGGGTTAGCCTAGGGGTGTTTTTCTTGATGGAAGGAGGAAGCAAGTCTGAGAAAAACTGAAGGTCCTCTGGAGATGGGAGAGTATTTTCTATCTTATACCAGTGATTTTTAGCAAAGGACAAGCTAATGAATGTGTAAGCATGCAACCATGACAACAGTGCAGGAAGAAAAAGCCTCATTACACACAGAATTGCTGAAATTACTGTTCTCATAGGTTTCCACTGAAGAGATGCTGTTTTCCCTAGACTGAGTTTTTGTTATTTGTCCAGTCTGTGTACTTTTTATAACTTTTGTTCACTTTTCAGCTTTTTAATAAATACTTATCCAAACAGCTATGCCCATCTTGAAATACAAAGATGTGATTGGAAGTCATAGAAACCTATTTGTGGAAACCTAATTCGTGTATTTGTTAAGCCCGGGTTTTGACAACAACTGTAAAACAGTACGAGGGTGGCAAGACTCTGGAAAAAATTGTCCAGAGAAGTTGTGGATGTCCCCTCCCTGGAGGTGTTCAAGGCCAGGCTGGATGAGGCCTTGAGTAACCTGTTCTGGTTTAGAGGTGTCCCTGCCCATGGCAAGGAGGCTGGATTAGATGATCTCTAAGGTCCCTTCCAACCTAGGCCATTCCATGAAAACTCACCCACGGTGCTGTGCCAACCTGGGAACCATGCTAATGTTGGTCCAGCTTTATTACTCATCAGCCTAGCTTGTTTAGAACTGTTTCAGGTAAGCCTGCTTGAATTGGGATGTCGTCTTTGAGTTTCAGCATAGGTATGTACTTTGCCACAAGTTCTGCCAGTTCACTTACCACTTCCCATTGGTATGTATATGGACCCCAGTTGTGAATATAGACTCCAAATTTTTGGAAATATTTCAGGACTTAGGGGACTATCTGCATATCTGAACTCCTTACATACTGAAGGAACCAAAGAAACTTTTACATTGCTTTTGCAAGGTAGAAGGCAGCTATAGGTAGATGATCTTCTATCCGTGCATTTTTACATTTAGTCAAACCTTTTGCAGAGCAGCTACTGTTCTAGCCTGCTAGAGAGAAGTGCATGACATGGTCTTTCTAAAGGTCTTAATTTGCAGATCCCATTTTGTTTCTCTGCATCACATAACAGACTGAATTCAGGAATATGGTTCCTAAGCAGGAACAGATTAATAGCAGCATTGAAGTGAATCTGGAGCATAGAAATGAAATGACTTGTTCAGAACCACACAACAAGGAAGCAGCTATGGATGGAACGGAACAGGGAAGGTTGTTCTGGTGCTTTGTTTGCCCTTTATCATTTGTAGGAAATTCTATTAGAAGACATTGTCAAGAAAATATGTTTTCCACCTTTTTTTCCTTACGTATTTGTTTTTCCTTTCTATCTCCACCCTCTATACATTCTCATTCAGCTGCCCTGGTACTATCAGGCTTTGATATACTTTGATCCCATTCTTGTTCAGTAATTCTCAGGCTGCCTATGTGCTACATATGCAAGCTGAATTAAGCATGTAATTTTCCAGGTCATAATTTAAAACTTTAAATAAAACTCAGTGTGACAGTTGTCCCTGAAGTAAACCACTGGTCAGATTTCTACTGGCTAACACATTGTCATTTCTCATTAGGCTTTGTTTACTGTACTCATTTGCCCCTCATTTCTATCATAAAAATCCTATAGTTCAGGCATTATCTGTCAGTAAGAGAGTTAAGACATTTAGCTCACTGCTGGTCAGCTCAGTTCTTTCAAGTCCTTGCTGGACATGGTTGCCAAAAGAAAAGGTTAAGAGTTGCACAGTAATAAGGTCATAAGATACAGAAGGACAGCAATACAAGGGTCAGAAGAACAATAGCAAGAACAGCTGGGACAGCTGAAATAGTAGAAGTTTATTTGAGAGAGTAACATCAGTGGCAATGACATAAAGAGGAAATGGGAACAGTTACGAGAAAAGCAGATCATTAGAAGAAAAAGGAAGTGTTGGGCATAGAAAGAATCCAGCACTGTGTTCGATTAAACCTTTATTACACATCTCGTCAAGACACCTCTTCAGAGGTTAAAAAAAAAATAAAATGGATTGGATACCTGTATTTAACCGCTGACATTTTATTTCCGTTAAAACAAAAAAAAAGTACGCAGCATATTACTTGTCTGTTTTATAGGTTCTGAATCCAACCGATCTCAATCAGAAGAGTACCACTGTATGTTACCACAGGTCTGAGCTGGGGATATGATTGCTTAATATAAATAAACTAATATTGCGAACTGTATTAAAGATATCTTGGGACAGTCATTTAAGGAGAGGTTTGTGTAATAACATTTGTCACTATATTCTGCAATATTAAAGAAGAGGCATATTTTGAATTATTAAACTATAGTTCTCTCTTGAGATGTAAATCAGCTGAAGTTTCAGTTCAAATAAATCTTCTCAGAAACCTCTAAGGGCTTTTCTCTTCCTCCTGTACTCCTCCCAATTCAATTGCATTCTTGATTACCCTCCAAAATTATTCATTTATGCTGATTGTTAAATATCCTCTCCCCATTTCCACTAACTACATCATTATCTGCCTTACCGCAGCAGGACCATTTATCCCATCCTTTACTGTGCTCTCATATTACCATCCCTCCTTTCATCTGACCACTGACCTTCACCTTCTCCACTGACTCTGCTGTCTTTTCTACTGTCAAAATCTCCCTCTCTGTTTATTTCTACCTGATCTAGTTTTGACCTGATTTTACTAAACCTCTGTTAGATGTCAGGTGATGAATAGTGAACTTGAAGATTTCGTGTTAGCAATCTTCAGAAATTCTTGAGTCCTTCTCAAGTGTATTTGGTAGTGATGACATGGCTTGAAAACAATGGAAAAGGTTGCTTTTTAAAGACTTTTGTATACTATTTTGTTAGAATTTGGAATGAAAGTGGTAAAAAAAAGTCACAGGAAAATGTGATGAATTTTCTAAGGCAAAGAAATGAAACCAGAAGGACTTTCATTTAATTGAACACATTTTCGTCATTTTGCCTACTTTTATTTTCTGTCTTTTCTCTTTCTTTCCTACATCCTCTCAGTTTTTCCACGCGTTTTTCTTACCTGCCATAGAAAATGCAAATGAAATGATGTATCACCATTTGCTAGTTTACAAGGCTGGGAAAACAGATCTTATCAGGTTACAAATGCATTGAACAATAGAGGTTTTCCTACTATGCAGTTACAGCAAAGGGATTTTGGGAGATGTCTGCGGGATGTGGTGATCAACCTTCTCTTCCAAACAACTGTCTGAAGCTTTAAGATTTCTTGAAAATTTAAGGATGGTTTTATTTAGGAACAAAAATTATGGAACAGATGTTTGCCTTTTCTGCTTCCTTTTCTCTGTCTCTGGACAGAAAACAGGGGAGCAACTGCAATTTCCCTATACACAGAGAAATATAGAGCAGAGAATCACTGTGAACCCCTAAACCAGCAGGATGTGCAACAGGCTGGCATGATTAAGCAGGGTGCTGCTTCCCCTCAGGGCCAGACTGGGGAGGTGGATGGTGCAGGCAAGCATGTGAAACAGTTGTGCCCACCTTCATGACAGGAACAGAAAAGAAAGAGTTTTTCTCAACCCTTTCTCCTGAATAGGAACTGGCAAGAGTTTTGCTCTAAATTTTTAGGCTCTTACCAGTGCATGAGACTCCCTTTGCTACCCTGTTCTGCTTAAATCAAGAAGCCAGGCAAAGGACACCAGTTTTATGAACTATATCATGCTAAAAGTGCAGGCCTCTTAGGTAGAAAAAAAAAAAAAGATTGAAAGAGAACAGGTGAAAATAATCAAGATTTAAATCCTCTCTTAACATGGTAAATTCTGTGGGTAGCTAGCACAGCACTGAAATGAGCAGGCGTAGAAGCGCACGTTTCCCTGAGGTGTGACAAATGCGACTCTAAAACAACAGACATAATCCCAGAGTATTAGAGCACTCATAAAAGAACACTCCTGTAAGTATATGAATACTGTGTGAAGTGTGTGTGTCTGCTTTATGGGATGTTGTTTCTTAGTCAGACAGTCTCAGCATGGAGTATCCTCGTGTTCAAGGCGCCTCTCTCTTTATTCTCTTTTTTTTGCAGTGGAAACTAACTGACATTAGCATTTTTAGATGTATGGGACAATATTTTATTCAGCTGGTTTCTTTTTTCCCTGGCAAAAATGGAAAATGTTATTTGAGTGTTACTTATTTAAAGCTAAGTGCTTACTCTTCAGCAAGGTACTGGACAATGAAAAAGTTTGTGACAGGAAATTATGGTGCTTTTCTGTCTCTAGATAGGTAGACACTATATAATTGCCATGATATTTCACAGCATCTTGTAATTACTAGCCAGATTTGCTTCTGACCCATGCAGGCTTTCTTTTCAGGTACACTGAATTAAACAGAATTTGAATTAAACAGAATTGGCAGTGTGTGCATTAAATACAAACAGCAGTCCTTCATGTTTGAACTAAAGGAGAGAGCACAGTTTGGTGGGAATTTTACATATCAAGAAAAGAAAAGCACAACAAAAACAAAGCCTGGCCTTGCTCTATAAAATTCCACTTCAAAAAAGAAAACTCAGAAAGTGAGTAGTTTGTTACAATCAAGCAGAAAGTCAACAGAGACTCTTGAACTTTTCCTGTTTTTGTTGTGTCTAATGTCCGGCCATTGCTTGAGACTAATAGCCGGTTTCTCAGGGTTACATTAATACTTCAAAGAATTTGACCAAGCCACAACTGAAAAATGGTTTTTCCTTTTGAAAATGTTGATGGCAAGTTTGATTAAAACCTTTCATTCCTCATAAACAATTTCTGCAGTTAAATAACCCTTTTATTTTGGACTTGTTTAATTTATTAAAGTTTCATCTCATCCATTTGCTTAATGAAACTGTTTCTTTGCAAAGGTTTGATAGAAAAGCAAGTCTGAGATGCTTAAGTGCAAATAAAAATCTGTAGCATAAAAACCTTTACATCTATTTAAGAAAAACATTTTGAGATGAACATTTACAAGATGTTTAAGGAAAAGGTAGGATTCTTCTGTCTCAGTCTATGACATTTCTGTGGAACTACTGGAGCTGGAGGTTATTCTTACATAATGTATGAAAAAGGATTTACTACTCCTAGCATGATGTCTTCTCTAGGGAAGCCTGAGATTTTTAGCCCTGCCCCCGGAAATCACTATTCATACTCTAACTCCTAACTGCCTTAATATGTGAATACAAGATTCCACTACTCATCAGGGCATTAAGTTCTGTCTTCAGAGGGATTTTGTCAGCTAAAATGTGGACTGTGATAGAAATGATTTTGAAAAATACTTGCAAAAGTGAATACCACAGTACTAAATCATTCAATTTCTTCTCATCTGTACTATTCCAGAAACACACAGAGAAAGAAAACCTGATTATCTTAGCAGAGAATTTCTCTGCCATGCAGAGTTTTCCAACAGACAACATTGTCTCTCATCAATAATTTTCTCTGGTGCAGGTTTCATGCTAAATGAGATGTCTGACTGCACCACTCAAAGGGTGTTGCTCTACGCTTGTGCTGTTGGCCCCGCACTCCCCAGTTGCTCATCCCCTCCTCTACACCCTTCCTTCCTTTAATGAAGAGCATTCGGAACATGCCTAGGTGTGTGCTTTAAAGAAAGAGAGAAAGAAAAAGAAAGAGAGGGAGGAAAAGAAAGAAAATAAAAGAAGGGAAGAAAAAGAAAGAAAGTAAAGAAAGAGAAGGAAAGAAAGAAAGGAAATAAATAAGAAAATTTAACCTGAGAGTTACTGAGTGTCTGCATAAACATGGTGTTACTACAAGGAAGTAAACAGTGTAGGAATAATGAATGCTGACTGTGGGGACTACTTAATTCTGTGGAAATGCCGGCTGAAAATGATAGTTGAGTTATAATGTAGGTTTATTCTGGGTTGAATATTGGCTGTCCTCCCACAGTCACTGCAAATCTGGTATAATAAAACTCTGCATTAACATATGCCAGCTAATATAAGAGAATTCTGTTCATATACCCACCCCTGATCTAGACAACCTTAAACAGTATGTGACCTGGCAATGTACAGGGCTGGCACAGGTGGTTTTGCAGCTTCGGATGCTTTTCTGTAGCCAGTGTGCTCAGAGATCAGGACCTACAACTTTCCGTCTGGCAGTGACCTCTATCCCACCGCATGCACTGGACATAACATGACATGAGCATCCAGACTGCAGTTTTGTTTAGGCACCTCATACTGTTGCTCTTGAGTCCCATTGATTCAGATAATGTGTTAATGACACCTGATAAATAGATTCAGTGCAGAGTATAGGTATAAAGGCTCAGCTTGCTTATGCAAATATCGGTCGCAAAATCATTCCTTGGAAGGATCGTTTGGATTTTTTTCCTAAGGCATAATGGCAAAACATGTTCCTACTGAAAGAGTATGCAGCTGTTTTAATTTAAAATGCTAATTGCATTTTTTAAGATCTTGTCAAGTTAATTCTCTGAGTAATTTATAGAGAGCAAAGGAGAAATGTGAAATTGAAATATGAACATCCATATAGTAATAGAACTGACAAAATGATTAGTTTATGAAAGCAAGCAGTCTTCCTGACCTTTCTAGACACACCATTCTGCAATGTTGGGGAAAAAGCCTAACTTTTCTGAACAAGTGCTTAAGATCCCTCATACCTTATAAAATGGCTGTAAATATATGTCCAGTGGTGAATAGCTTTGGGATATTTAAATCACATTTGCTTCTTGAATTTAAATACATTCTAGTCATCTGGCACTCTGCTGACCTCTGGATAGAAAATACCTCTGTCTCAATACACCTTATTCCCAATATTGTGAACAATCACTTTGCTGTTTCTTACAATTTTGCATTCACCATATTGCTCTACTTTGATTTCCTCCTATTTTTCATCCTGACATAAACACACATTAATGGTTGTTAATATCCTTTCTAGAAACTGAGTCTTGGTTACACTGCTTCTCAGGTAATAGCTAGGGGTAAGCAGTAAAAACACGATCTTTAATCTTAAGGACTTCCTGTTCAGGAAGGACTAAGTGCAGACCAAATGGCACCAAGTGAACAATGTGACCTGCACTGACTTTTAATGTGAATAAACAAATCTGATTAAGAGTTATTCACCGCTAGATATTCTCAGCAATTCTGAAAGAAAAATAGTAGCTCTGCTGATACTGAAATTTCGGTTGTTTCCACTGGAATCAAATAAGCCTTGTTCACTGAAGAATGGGAGTGTTGGATTTCCTTTCCTTGGTTAAAGAAACAGAATAATGCCTTCCCACTCCCTAACACTTGCATATCATGGTCTCTCTCTCTTTCACAGTTACAGGCATGAAAGTAGCAGCATGTTACTTTCTGGCTCTATTATTAGATTTACTCACAGAACCAGAGTACTGTGGTAGCCACCTTTGGAAGCTCCTCCTCTACAGGTTGCACTTGAAGAACTGAATCTTTAGGCTTAAAGCCAAATGTATTTGAATCGCTGAACTTTACCACGTATAATGATAGGTGTTTAGTTTAGAATTTGGCTGAAGACAACTTCGCTCTGGTTCCTGATGATTTGTTGAGATGATGCACACCAGGCTTTATGCAAAGAGAAAGCTGGTCTGAGTAGCATGTCAAGAAATTCCTACTTTCTTCCTGAGTAATGTACAGGCTGCCTTCATTTTTACTAATAAAGATACTAATTCCATCTGTATAATTATTGTATGTTAAGTGGGTTGGTTTTGTGTCTGTGTTTACAAAGAAAGATGTAAAAAGCGGGCAAGTCTTTATCACAACACAAAATTCACATCTCACTGACAGGTAGGGATAGGGAGAATGGTCAAAAAAAGAATCTCCCCCCCATAATCTAATTTTGTAGAACTGAGTTTTTTTTCCAGTCACTTACTAACTAAGACATTAGTTTGCTAGGTATTAGGTTAAAACACTGAAATACAATTTCATTATTCAGATTGTCTGTGATGCAGGATTTCAGATTTGATATAGAATAAAATTTCTCTTTCCTTTTCAGCTAGAGTGTCTCCTGACAATATGACATATCATGGAAAGATGGTGTATCTAACTATATTTTTTTACACAGATTAATGAGACAAAACCCAA
Source organism: Apaloderma vittatum (assembly GCF_000703405.1). Classification (NCBI taxonomy): domain Eukaryota; kingdom Metazoa; phylum Chordata; class Aves; order Trogoniformes; family Trogonidae; genus Apaloderma; species Apaloderma vittatum. The sequence goes on along the minus strand of NW_009726934.1, from coordinate 28,501 downwards.
CTTCCCATTTTATTTTAAATTACAGGGTTCATCAGTTCAAAGCTTGGATTTTCTGACACTCCTCTGTGCAAGCATTATGCCATCATTATTCTTCCAGCTACGTTGCCATCTCTCAGACTATTAAAGTAACTAACCAGGACGAAATGTTTTGGTACTTACTTTCCTGTCTGTAATGGATCTTTTTCAAAAATAAAATCGATTAGTATTCAAGAGAAAAAAAGCAAGAAAAACCAAAAGCCAAAAGGCTCAAGAAAACCACCTGAGGAAGTAAAAAGCAAGCCCCTCAGAACTAAAGTTAGATTGAAGACATTAAAGCTGCTGCAGTATATGCAGATTTGAAGGCATACCTCAGGTATAGCTTTGGTCGTTCAAGATTGCAGGCACACACTTTTGAAGGTAGGGCTGGATTTTCAGTTGTTTTGAATTCCTTTGGCTCTTGGTGTTTTAAATTGAACCTAGGTCTCCATCTAAATAATTTCCCAGATCTCACTTCTCTCAGTCACTCAACTGTATAGAATTGAACTCTATTTTGCAGAAATTTGGTTTTCTCTTTCTGAAAATAATTTCAAAGTCCTAAACCTGAATACATTCAGGTAAATACACAGTCAATATGTACATTAGTATTAGTGGAAATAGATACTGTTTCATGGACTTAGAGAGAATCTGTAATTTTGTTTTTCATGGGTTTTACATATTCTCAGGCTTACTAGATGTTTTCAAATCTGATTAGTATTGCAGTCAGGTGAAAGAATGTTAGTAGAGAAAAGAATGAGAAGTACTTAACTTAGCTTTCAAAATTAGGCTCCCACCACTGTTACTTAAGCTATTTTTTTTTCTGTGTGTTTAATATTAGACAAAGCCAGCTTCTTACTAAAATAGACTGTCCTTGTTTGAGTGTCTCCTGATACACTGAAAGCAGCTTCCTTGCAATTTGGGAAAGCCAAGACTACATTTACCAGAACAGAGTAAGGCCGTGTGTTTTCCTGTTGCTTTTGTTTGTTTGTTTTAATTTTCTTTCTTTCTTTACATACATACCTTGCTGTAAACAAGAGTTAACTGTAATGCCTCTCATGTGGGAGCAGGTATTCAGAGGGCAGAAAAGATTTGTTCAAACTTAACAAGAAGTCTGATAGTTTTAAGACTTTGAAATGAACTGAGTGGATGAGTTTTATTTCGGGTAACCAGATGAAACCTTTCCCATGCAAACCACGGTCCTGATACTTTAGAGAAACAGGAAGCAATTTTCACAGCTCATTCACGCAACCAATGAAATGTGAAATAGGTTCCATGGTTAGGTGAGAATCCTGGATGTTCCCTTTATCTCTGGATAAGGCAGTCTTATTCCCAGGGTATTAGGGTAAGGAGGTAAACACAGAGCAAAAAGTACTTATTAAGACCAATGTTACTGTCTGAATAATAGAGGGAAAATGAAGGCTACGCAATGCTCTTTATTCTCATTTAAATCAAGAAGTGTTCCTGAACATCTGTATCACTGAACAAAAACCATAATTGTTTCAACCAAACTGCAAACAAGTAGTCTGATGTTAAATCAGTGGATATGGATTATAAGAGTTGTCACCTTCTGTATAGGAGAGGTTGTCAGAAAGCTATACATCTTCATGGAAAAGCAGAGATTGTTGTTAGTGCTACTATGATATATTAAATAAGATACTAAGGCAGAAAAACACATCTGCCCTCCTCATCAGAATTTCATTGCCTTAAATGAGGGAATCTGAAGCATGCAAATGCAAAGAACGATCGCAGGATGAAAGCTAATTAAATTTTTAAAATTCCCCCCCCAAGACCTTATAGTCAATTTGATTGACACTTAATAGTTAAGCCAGTCCATTTGTTTCTTAAGAGTGAAGTTCCCACAGCAAAAAAAATACAACACAATAGTCTGTGTTGGAGTCTTGTAGGCAAGTGCAGTGAGCATGGAGAAGCTCTGATGAGTCTATTGAAAGAGCAGCTGTTTCTGCCTTCACTTCTGACCTGGCAGTGCACTCCAGTATAGCTGTGTTCAAAACCCTTTCACTCTTTACTCAGTGCTGCTTGCCATTCAGCGGGACAGAAGGAAGATCTTTACATTGGTTTTAAACTACTTTAAGAAGCAGATGCAGCAATTACCTTTAAAAGCAATAGCTAGTTGGACCTTGAATGGTGGCCTGTTTTTATTATTGCTATCTGTCCAGGGAGCACTTTTATTGCCAGCAATCAGTGTTAGATCTTCAATAGCAGTTGATAATTTTTGCTTCAGGCTTTTGTGTGTCCATATGGCCATGTGTGGGGAATGTAAAGAAGAACAAATTTTACTACTAGATTAGCAGTTCTTGTCTTGCCTTTTAATTTTACATTATGGTCCATTGTGTGCATATCACAAAATGAGGAAGCAATGTGATTAAGCCATAAATGACAGCCAGACTGAAAGAATGCCTGAATCAAATACTACATCTCTGCTCACAAAATTATTAACATGATAATTATAGAAGGTCTACAGAATTGCTGACACAGATGGCTTGGGAAATAATGTATACTTACCAAAGTATAAAATGTTCCTAAAGAGTTACACTAAGGGTGGTACAGTTTTCTTCCCTTGTTAAATTTGTAATATACAATTGTTAGAGCTCAAAATTACAGGGTTAGAAAAGTAGGACAGGTATTAATAAGTGTATAACCTCTTTTCTTTAGCAATATAACTATCACAGGCTTTTGGGTTGTAAAGTATTTGCTGAAGGTATAGCATACTCATCTTGAGTTCTGTTTTCTTTTCAAAGACTTCATGGATAAAAAATGATAATGCTCATGACCCATAGCTTCTCAGAGTCAAACACTTTGTCTATTATTTTTGCAAGTGGCAGTCAGGAACTAAGGACTGAAAGATTCAGGACTACTGATATTAAGTACAGAATAAATTCTGCAGTAACTTAGATCCATGTAATTTTATTAATTTAAGTGAGATTTCTCAGATATACCAAAGGCTGGATGTGCTGTGCTGTACTATAATTAGGTCTGTAAATGCTTATTGATAAAAACTATGATATACCTTTTTGTTTTGATAAAAAATTTTGGGAGGGCTTTATAGGATTTTTATATAAAAGACAGTTGATTTTTCTTAGAGTATTATGCAAGGTTTATCTGCTATAATATTTTGAGTGGTCTATTTTTAATCAAAGCCCAAACCTGTCTTGTTGATTCCTCCAAAATTCAAGATGCAAAATTGAGAAAAAATAACAACCCTCAAACTGAACTGTCTCTGACTTCCATTCTGTGACTGATCTCACAAACTGCATCTCATAAAATGCCTACTCAAAAGAACTGCACATCATTCCACTTGTATTACTTTGCTTATTTACTCTGAATTACAATCAGAAAAAAGTGATGTATGCTCTAGAGGTGATGAGTAAACAGCAATTAGATGTTAATAATGTCATATTCATCATTCTTGAAACAATAGTGACAAATAGTTACAGTGTAAACAGAATATTTTGCAGATGTTCAAAGTAACCATAGACATAGCAGTTACCTGTGACTATGGAAGTGGTCTATCTATAAACAGAAAAGTGTATTTTGCTTTCAGGAAACAGTAGCTTTGGGAATGAACTTCTCAGAGAATTATTTACTGAGGAAGAGATGGCATTGCCCAGTTGTATACCACAGCTTTTATATACTACCCAAGTGTAGATAAGCTTACTCCTTCAGAAGTGCTATTCCTTGAAGTGAAATCTTCAGATCACCCTAGTGTGGTGAAACAGTGGTGCAAGAAGTTACTGGGAGCAAAGCTGCAAAGATTCAGAGGTTGCAAAGCTGTTGGAGGAAAAGAAATTTGTGGGGTATACCTCTTCATGTAGAGGTGTAACCGCACTTGTGTCTGAAATGACGGTATCATTACAAATAATGTATTTTCCAGATGTTATAATAGAGTAGTTGATCTTGCAGTGAAGGAGAAGACAAATAATTTGATAGTGGTCCACATATTGCATGAATTTAACAAAACTGCACCAGAGACACCAGTCTGTGATCTCCTCCAGTGCTGCCCAGATCCCTAATAAGCTATAAGATCATAGACAAATGACTGCTTTTCTGGATGTTTTTGAATTGTATGTGTCACAGGGATAGTGAGTCCAGAGGACTTGGCTGAACTAAAATAAATCCCCTGCGTAGATGGAGGGACTGCAGCAACCACACGTTTGATCTACTGATCTGTTTTTATTGCACCAAATTGTTTACTAACAGACATTCACTTAACCAGCATTAAATTAGCATTAAATTTGCAGCATTAATATTTGATGTAGTAAAGCTGCTTAAAGAATATGTGAGGAGCAAGGGAATGTTATCTGGGGTTTTAATAGCATGGTGTTAAAGTATTACCTTTGAGTTTCTCTGTGTTAGATTTCCAAATATTTTTCACCTAAAAGTTACGACCAGTTTCCAAGATTTTGCACTTTTCAGGAGCTGATGCCAAGCAGTATGATTTTGCCAGTTTATGTCCCTAGTTTATTCTATTCTGTAGTGAAAGACTGGACGTGAGCTCTTATTTTAAATAACTGCTTGTAAAGGAGAGAAAGTTGGAGGTAGATACAAACTCGTATTATAATTTCGCTATAGTAAGATAAAGAAAAAATTATTGATAAACCTGTAACTTTTAGTTTTTTAGAAGTCAGAGTCCTGTTGCTTAGCTGGTAGACACAGGCTAGGATCCTGTGTTTTTAAAGAAAATGTGTTTGTTTAACCAGCTAGAAGTCTGGTCTGTGTTTTTCTTTGTATTGTGGTAAAGTCTGTTGGCTCAAGCAAGTGCCAGTTGTGTGAGAATGGCTCAAAACAATTGGTTATATAATGATTCTGCCTTAAAAATCTGTACATCTAGATAAGCAAGTAAGATTAAAAAATACAAAAAACAAGCATCTGGATTTTACACCCACTGCAGTACAGGCTGTGGCTTTGCTAAGAAAATGAAATTCCCATCGTAAAAAGGTAATTTAGCAAACTAATAAATCAGATCTTTTTATCTTAGAGGTTGCTCTCGATGGCATATTAATTTCTATGTAAAATGCAGCTCCACTTCTTTCCTCTCAGAAAATGCATTGGCAAGACAACCCTTTCCTCTCCTGTGGAGTTTGACTGACAGGGAGTTACCAAGGAGGGAAAATGATTTTCAAAGTCTGACATAAGAAAAAACATTTCTTGTGCTCTCACTGGACTTTTGTTGCTTCAGGTGTTACAGGAAAAACAAATCAACTCAACTCCTCTGCTTCTTAATAAGAGTATTATTAAGATCCCCAAGCATAGCTGATACTGCTCTTCCAAACAGACCGAGGAACTCCATTCATTTATTGATGCACTCTCTGTGAAGGGATTACGTTTCACTTTGTTTGAAGGACCTGAGAGCCCTTATTATTTTTGTTTGCAGAAACACTGTGGTGCACATGAAAGAAACACAGAGGAAAAAAACCTTTTTTTTTTTTTTGGTGGGGGGAGAATGTCTGGCAGTTGATTGCCTCCTTTTTTTTTTCCTTTTCCATTTGAAAAAGCTTCTTGGATGATTGATTTCTGATTTAGATTACCACATCCTCCCCGTTGTTCCCTGTTCTGTTTACTGAAATTTTCTAGCTGCCTTGTTCGGCTGACATTCAGGATATTGAGAAGGTTAAAGATAATGACTGAGTTGCTTTAGCAGCCAGGTAGAACTCCAAGTCTAGCTTATTTTGATAAAGTCCTTCCTCCCTGCCATTCAGTAAAGATGAAGATTTACTTAAGATTATAAAAAAGAAAAACAAACACAAAAATAAGAAAAAAAAAACCTCTCTCTTTTAGATTCCCTTTCCCTGTAGCTGTCCTAAGTCCTTGTACAACAATACTTATCATAGAAAGCAAATGTAGCACTTGGTGGGAAGAATTTTTTATGAGGCATCCAGTGCACGGGGCAGAAAACCCACAAGCCAGGCATCATAGTTGTCTCTGCAAATGAATGCATAGCCCCTGAGGCGAAGCAAGGATATGCTGTATCCAAGACACGCAGCTCTGTAGAGGCTGCTCAGGTACGCGACCCTCTCGGCTTCCAAATATTGTGTGAAATCTGTGGGAAAAGGTGCAGAAAGGCTCTCAGTGGATTTACAGCATCTGAGAGACTACAGTAATTCTCCAGATTGGGCCCACTGTGTTTCCAACAAGTCTTATTGAGCTACCAAGCCTGAAAATCTGTCTTTTCCATATCCTTGTTTACAGGTAACATGTTTTTTCACCCCAGTTTGAAAATAACTGAATGGAATATTTATGGCCTATTGTCTTTCTCTGCACTGAAGACTTGAAAAATCCAAATTAGAGGCTCCATTTATTTGGGATTTCAGAAAACCACTATAATAGACACTTTTTCACACTAGTACTGCTGAAGTACAGTAGTTTGAGTTACCTTTCCTACATCCAGTTTAAACTGCAATTACTCTTGTGCTTTGACTTATCCTGCTTTCTTTCTCAGTGTGAGTCAGCCCTGGACAAACAGTTAATGACAAGTGATCAGGATGTAATGTAACTGGAGAATGGCATGTGTAGCACAAGAAATTATAACCTCTGCGCTGTTCTACTTCAGTGTCTGGCATAAAGGGGGATTTACATTTTTGCCTTGTGACATCAAAAGCTACAGGATGCTGACAAATGGGGAAGTCCAGGATGCTCCTGCATCCCATTCATACGTCCCCTTAAATGCACTCACTAGCTACATCCAGCTGTGGATACCTCTGTGGGTAATTCTAGGCTTACTTTGTTTATCCTGTAATTTACCTCTGCATGCAAGGCAGTCTGCGGGCATGTTACGGATTTGCACAGTCAAGCAGATCCTTTTACTTTGAGAAGTAAAGAAAATACTAGTTTTTATCAGTTATATTACATCCCCTGAAAAAGTGAGGCATTGTTGGGGAGGGTCACAAAAATGATCAGAGAGCTGGGACGCCTCTCCCATGAAAAAAGGCTGAGAGAGTGGGGCTGTTCAGCCTGGAGAAGAGAAGGCTCTGGGGAGACCTTATGGAGGCCTTCAGTACCTGAAGGGGGCCTGTAAGAAAGATGGGGACAATCTTTTTAGCAGGGCCTATTGTGATTAAAACATTGTGATAAAACTATTATGATTTTAAACTAAAAGAGGGTAGATTTTTACTAGGTAGAAGGAAGAAATTTTTTACAATGCAGGTGATGAAACACTGGCACAGGTTGCCCAGAGAGGTGGTGGAGGCTCCATCCCTGGAGACATTCAAGGTCAGACTTGATGGGGCTCTGAGCAACCTGATCTAGTTAAGGATGTCCCTGCTCACTGCAGGGGGCTTGGGCTAGATGGCCTTTAACTGTCCCTTCCAACCCAAACTACTCCATGATTATGCAAAATTTGCAGCCTCTGCCACATACTTCTATTGACAAATAAAACCAGAAAGAAATGAATTTTTGTTTTCAAGGAGTTTGCAATAATTTGACATAATTTCTAAGACTTCACATTTTTGTTTATGTATACTACTTTATTAATAATGACCTAAGGCATTAAAATATTACTCTGCCGACTAATACATTGGGTGTGATTCTTCATTTATTTACTGTTCATTTTTACACACATAGTTTCATAGGATTTGATGGTTTTCTTCTGGATTTACAGTGGGTAACATAGTACAGGGTCATGACTTTTACTGTAAAGACTGTATTTGCATTTAAAGGAAGTCTTTACAGATAGCTATTAAGCTAAAGGTTATAGAGAAAAAAAATAGAGTGACTGTTGCTTAAACTATAATAGGATCACAGAAAAGTGGAAGAGGAAAGATATTTTTAGTCTCTGAACTGCTGGCTTTCTTCCTGTGTCATGA
>NW_009726934.1:0-20655 GCF_000703405.1 Apaloderma vittatum | reverse complement strand
TGCTGATCAGACCTGATGTTTTAGACTGTCTGACAAAGAGTTTTAATTTTTTTTTCACTCTCATTTCTAAAGTTTTCTGCAAGATAACTGCAGCAATAAGTTGACCTTATCTATTTTGATAGCGATGTAGAGAAAAACAGATATGGGAGCATTATAAACTAGCTGAGATTTTGGAAGATCCTTACAAGCGTAAAAAAGGGTGATTTGTTCTGCTTTGTGCTTTGTGCTTGCAACTATAAATTCAAATGTGTGATGCCACCCACAGTTTGGAAATTAGTTTTGGTGTCTCTGATGGAAAAAATAGTAACGCAAAATAAATAGAAGAGACAATTTCTGCATTTCAGTTTAGGTTCTGCAGTGCTGAGTATCCCTAGTAATATGTTGACAGTTTTTGAGTTCCTCTTGGCTTCTAATGGAATTTAAGGAGTTTGAGAAAGCTCTGCCCTTTATATCTTTAAAGATCATTGTAGACTGACGCTGATTCAGAAGTGGAAACTTCTGTTCCAGTTCTTAATTCCTGATGGCAGCAAAACTGTCAAAGAGATCTAGGGAATATTACAGGGAAGAAAAGGATTTTAAAATAATGTAGGAAGAGTGGCATGTCTTTTATGTGAACATTATAATGAAAAATATCAACTTTCTCAGCTAGATGTATGGATCAATCTCTTCTTCAAGGCTGTGGAAACCACCTTGGATCCTCTCATATGAACAGTATGAGGCTAATATACACCAGATGAGACTCTCCCTTGAAATAAATAAAAAAAAATAGACCGACTGCAAAACTGTTTTCCACAGAAAAATGTTTAATAGCCTATTGTCTAAAGACAAAACCTTTTGCTTGAATCATATTCTGACTTTTGACAGATAATATGCTGCGCAAATTAACTTCCGTATTGATAAGCACTTAAAAGAAAGTTCTCATTACTTGAACATGAATTAATCGTTTTTTGTGATCTATCTCTCTCTTTTTTCAAGCAACAATGTGTTCAGACTTTATTTTTCAGACATAATTCATTTGATGTGGTTGGTAAAACATACAGCAGAATTTAATATGACTATAATTAAAGAAAAACAATTTAATTGTGGACTCTTTCATTATGAACTCATAGCGATCTAAAGGTTCCAGCTGATGCAGTTATCCTTGGGTTTGTGTTCGTCCAGCATTGATCATCTGTTACATTAAATGTAACTCCCATGGATTTGATTTTGAGGTTTTTTTCATTAAGTCTTAGTAAAAAAAAAGAATTCAATAAAAATACACAAGATAAAAAGGGGGAAATACCTATAAATTATGACCATGGTATAATAAATATCTAAATTTGCCTATTGAAAAAACAACCATAATTTCTTGTATAGTCTGAGAGGATATTTTTTAATAAATAAACAAGTAGTTAATAGCTATATTTCAGGGAGTTTTGGAGATGGCACCATGAGGAATTATTCTGCCTTAGCAGCAAATGGATCTAGATCTTGAATGTACTGGTGACTTCAGTTCATGAAAATTGCCTTCAATATTTGCAAACTGCTTTCATGGCTGTCATCAATTTTCTTTAGAAATACTGTTAGACCAGTTGATTAAAGTCCTAGTACAACCATTTCTTCAAACAGAGAATTCCATTTATTAGTAAGATGTTTCTTGATAAGCATGTGTGATCAGTTTTGTGTTTCGCCTCAGATCTAGCCAAACATTTAGTTGTGTTGTGCCCACTGGCTTTGAGAGCTACTGAATACCTTAAACACCAGAATAGTCCAAAAAACAACTTTTGAAATGAAAAGACTATTATCAACAAAATATTATATAACTAGAGTTGTTATTATTGTTTGTAACACTTTTATAAAAAAAAATCCACTCTTTTCTGTAAAAAACCTATACAAAGGCACAATTTTAGGTAAGAATATTCTTTATCTTAGATGAGCACTCAGAATATTTGAGTCTCCTCTTATGAAGAAAGTCTCATAACTTTTCACGTTAGGAAAAGACCCAAAACTCTTAACACTCCACTTCTCATAATTCTTTTAAAAGACTAGACTGCATTTTATCAGCAAAGTCAGTGGCTAATACTGATGCAGTGGTGGAGCAAAAGGTGGGAACACAGAGGAGATACCTCTATACATAAAAGCAGCTCTTCAGAATGGAAGCAATCCTCTTCCTCTCATGTAGCGAGCTGTCTCTAGATCAGGGAAAGGAGGCTGTAGCCACCATTGCAGTTTCACCCTCCTTGCTGCCATGCTTCTTCTTAGGCTGCCCTTGGGAGAAATCAGTCTGTAGGCTTCCTAAATTAGATTAAAGAAGGTAGTCTGACCCCGTGCACAGAGGATGTGATACCACAGCATACACCAACAGCTGAGTAATAGATAAGACTTTGAAAAATTCCCCTTGCATTTTGCATTCACAAAGCAGTGCAGTGCCAGGGCCAAAGAGCTGGATTAGTTGGGCCACTGGTTTGATCCAGAAACTTCCAAATAACCTGCAATAGGACTCTGATATGGTAACTTTGTAACTTCTGCTCTGGTAAATTCACCTTTTGATGGTATGGCATAAAATCTGCATGTCCTCGCAAACTACTTCAATGATAAAGACTTTGAATAAGATTGATAACTAGCATGAGCCACAACAAAGTAGGAAAATATGTGTCTAAAAAATATTTTCCAAAATTATATCTTATGGCAACTGTCACACAGACATCTGATGAGTATTTCTTTAGACACGAGAGAACTTGCAAGTACAGGGAAAAATCCTGAATGGCAAATCTTGGGAGAATTTGGATGTCTTTGGTCAAGAACTCAGACAGAACCAGGTCATCTGGGACCTGCTGTTGAGGAGATTTTACTAGTTAAAAAAAAAAAAAAAAGCTGATGAAAATTGTACATGGCAAAATAGGAAAATTTTGTAGAGTTTTACAAGATCTGAAGAATTCCCCACAAAACTATTAAAAAAATCTCATCTTAAAAAATTGTCCATTCCTAACCACTTCATGCCTGTGGTCTTCACTCCAGCCTTTCAGGGAGGTTAGAAGTTGAAACCAAAGATGTGAAAATTACAGTCCCTATGTTTATGGGACTCACAGTGCTCATTACAATTATGTTTTTTTGTTTGGTTGGGTTTTTTTTCCTGGTATGTCTGCCCAGAGGAGAAGCAGTAACCTACCTGCTTTGTGACAACTGTGCTCTAAACATTGCAGTGGACCACTTGATTACCAATTGTGTGCTTAGGGGATGAAGAGTTCCTGAGTGATGGATCTGAATGAACAGCCTATCCCTAATCAGCTGTATCTGAGGGGAGGTAGCAAGTGCTGTAGAGTGTGCCTTTGCTGGCCAACACAGGCACAAATAACACAAGCAGCTCCTTAGCCACATACCCAGCCAAGTCGAATGTCCTCTGGCAGAAATTATATGATGAAAGAATTTCTGTGGGAAGAAAACATCAATAGCTGATTTTGATTCCTTTTAAAGGAGCATAGGAAAGAAATCCACTCTTGGCCAAAAAGAAAAAAATTGACTTATCTCTTGAAGGGTTTATCTATTCATTTGATTGTCTCTTCTAAATGAGCTGTAATTAGAGCTAGTCCCCTTCTAACCCTTGTGCTAATGAGGCTTTGCTCACTTCTATTAGTGTCAGTACATTGTATTTTAATAAGGATCCCCTGGCCTGGCACGGCAGGACCTGCAGATACGGGGAAGGAGAGCAAAAGGAAATGTAAAGAAGTGGGATCAGCAGGGAGTCCCCTTCTTGGCACTGGGCTCCCCAGGAAGGCAATGGCTGACTTTGTCTTAGAACTGTCATTTGTATTAACTTCTAACCCATCACCTTCTCTGGCAGGCTAGCTTTACTCAATGAAGCGGGATAGATCCTTGGTTTGGCCTCTATATCCCCTATTTCAGCAAACTGAATACAACACAAGAAGTTCACAGGGGAAGCATTTGGGGAGATGGTGTTAAGGATAGGGTCAAAAAGAGCTTTTAACTCATCTTAACATTACTGTCCTTTTCCATTTCAACTCTTATCTGCTCATCAAGGCTTTCGGTTTGTTCACTCATCCATTGCTAAAAACTACCACCCCCAAAACACACAAAAAAAACCCGCAAAAAGCCTCCAAATAGAAATTATATGTGTTTTGAGATATGCAACACTTTGCTCTATACTTGGATGCTTGTTTGTATGTTTTCTCTCTACATGTTTTTTTGCATATGCTGATGAAAATTGGGGTAATTCCTTTGCCATTCGGTAAAGTTAGCAGGGAAGAGAGAATCGAGCCTTTTGTATCTTTGTTTAACAGTCTTACACCTCAACCAGAAAAAATCTTTCCAACTAAGTCTTTTAGAGATTCTGGAGGCTGTTAGAATGTGACAGATAAACAGCTCCTTGTGTGGCAGAACGTAGAAAAGCATTATTCTTTTTTGTTTAGTTCCTATTGATGACTTCCCAGAAGCCCTAAGCAAAATATATTTCTTACTGTTAGTTCTTTTCAGAGCCTACCTTGGAATCTTTTGGATGTCTGGGGACATAATACTGCTTTTCCTCAAATTCCAGAAGATCGTTTACATGTCAGTGAATTGAATCCGATACATTTTCACTCAGTTTGCCATCCACCTTTCCTTTTACATATATTTTTAATATATTTTTATATATATTTTTACCAAAATATAAAGTATGGAAGAATCAAGCCAAAGGGTCTCTGTGAAATACTGAGACATGCATCAGATGTTATTTACTCCTTTAAATAACATGATTTGCCCAGTCAGCATATTTTGTGGTGGTTCATACATTGCTGACCGCCTTCCTGGAGGAGATACTGTTTGATGATGAAAGAGTTGAACAGACAGCATGGCACCTGTTTGATCATCCATTACTGATATTGTAGACAATTAGGATTTATAGAGATATGAGACATGAGTTTGTTTAGGTTAGCTCAGACTCAGTTTCACACTCAGATCATTAATTGGATGAAAGCTGGTGGGTAAGTTCTGCCCCTACCTTGTGTGGGCATTACAGGGACTAAGCTGGCTCCAGGTAATTTGATCGCAGAGCTCCAAGGTATTCTAGTAAGCTTTGTGAGTTTGTCTATGAAAAGAACTTGCTTTATCAGTCCTGGCACTAATTGTGTCACCACAGAAACCTATGCTCGCATTAGAAACTGTCTTTTTCATCTCTGAACAATTTCCCTATATATGACTTGAAATGGCTGGAACAAACATTCCCAGATGAGATGGCTGGAACAAACATTCCCGAATCACCAGATAACTAAGTGGTCTTTCTAAATATCACCTAACTGCAGGGAACCAAGGCTGTTGCAAGACATGTTCATTAGGCTCTGTAAGTGTGTTGTTCTCAATCCTAGATGCTTTTCTTTCCTCAGATGACTATCAGGCAGTTCATGACTTCCACCATCACGAAGCACAGCCCTCCGCTGCTGTCCCAGCATACTATCCTTCTTTTGGCACCAGCATGAGTCTTTGAAGAGAAGTAGAAATTTTAAGGTTGGTAATTGTGTAAGGCATGAGTAAAGGTGGGCAGTCTTAGCCTAGATTATCTCCAGAGGCACGAAATATATCTTTTACTGAAAAATCAGAACATATTCATGCATATATGTGTTCTGGGTCTTTTGAACTTTTCCTGTTGTCAGCAGCCAGCTCACACAATTTTCTTTACCTTTCCCCTGGCTGTGCTAGTGTCTCGCTGTGGCAGCTACCTCAAACTGGCAGTGTGTGTTCTCTGTCTGGAAGGCAGGCATGGTGCGTGATCTTAATTCCCATAACAAAGTGTTAGTTTGTACCATAGATCTAGTGCTGGTGCATATAGCTCTCATGTCCTTTCTGCCACCTCCCTGATTCTCTTCCACGTCATTCTCTATCTCCATTCCACTAGATACTATTAACTCTATCCTGGAAGAGACCACACCTCTTGCCATACCATGACAATTCTTCCTATATAGATATAGAGTCCAGATTCCCTTAGGAATAGTGCTTGCAAGGGATACTGAATAGATGGCTGGCAATACCACGAAGTAGGCTGGGAGAGGAAAAAGGTAAAAAAGACAGAAAATGGCAAAACATATTTTATCACAGAATTATTGAGGCTGGAAAAGACCTTTGAGATCATCAAGTCCAGCCTATGACCCAACACCATCGTGTAGGCTAGACCATGGCACTAAGTGCCACATCCAGTCTCTCCTTAAACACCTCCAGGGACAGTGACTCCACCTCTTCTCTGGGCAGTGGATCCCAATGCCTGCTCACCCTCTCTGTGAGGAAGCGCTTCCTGAGATCCAACCTAAACCTCCCCTGATGCAGTTTCAGGCCGTGCCCCCTCGTCCTGTCACTGGTTGCCTGGGAGAAGAGCCTGACACCCACCTGACTACACCCTCCCTTCAGGTACTTGTAGAGAGTGATCAGGTCCCCCCTGAGTCTCTTCACACACCATGAGTACTGCACACAGGACTCGAGAGGAGGCCTCACCAGGGCTGAGCACAGGAGCAGAATCACATCCCTGCTCCTGCTGGCCACACTGTTCCTGACACAAGCCAGGATGCCATTGGCCTTCCAGGCCACCTGGACACACTGCTGGCTCATGTTCAACCAGTTGTCAACCAGCACGGCCCTCTCCCCAGCCACTCCTGCCCCAGTCAGTAGCACTGCAGGGGGTTACTGTGGCCAAAGTGTAGGACCTTGCATTGGTCTTGTTGAACTTCAACCCGTTGGCCTCAGCCCCTTGACCCAGCCTGTCCAGGTCCCTCTGCAGTGCCTTCCTACCCTCCAGCAGATCAACGCTCTCCCTCCCCGCAGCTTGGTGTCTTCTGCAAACTTACTAAGGGTAGACTCAATCCCCTCATCCAGATCGTCAATAAAGATGTTGAATAGGACCGGGCCCAGTACTGATTCCTGGAGGACACCATTGGTCACCAAATGCCAACTGGATGCAGCATCATTCACCACCACTCTTTGGGCCTGGTCATCCAACTATTTTTTTTACCCAAGGTGCATCCATCCAAGCTGTGGGCTGCCAGCTTTTCCAGGAGGATGCTGTGGGAGACTGTGTCAAGGGATTTGCTGAAATCAAGGTAGACCACATCCACAGCCTTCCCCTCATCCGCTAAGTGTCCAGTCATAGAAGGAGATGAGATGCCAAACTGTATTTTGCTTATGATTGTTATAGAAAATCTCTCTTATATTTTGCTCTTGTTATTGTTGCTTATTTGTCTTTCAGTTCATTACACTACTGTATCTAGGCCAATAACACAGGACTTAGAAGTAATCAAGAGTGGTAAAATATTATGGTTATGTAGTAGCAGTGAATCTATAATAATGCTGTAGTCTTCAATAGTATGAATGTCTCAATGTTTTTTACATTCTTACCCCCACAGATTTTCTTTAATGGTTACCTTGTTTTACAGATGAGTAACAGATTAGGATTTCCAAAAGTATTTAGATGTTGGCCTAATGGTGGAACAAAGTTTAACCTCATTTAATTTCTTAGTGGAATTATCAGACCTCTACTTACTTATCTGGTTGAGTTGGTCACTATCAAGTAAACGGGGAAAATCAAGCACCTAAGAAGGGGTCAGAATTAGCTATGTGAGCACAGAGCTAAATGGAGGACGTGGTTAACACAATGAAACAATTTTTCTGAGCATTTCTTTATTCACAAAGTAGTTTTGTACTTACTTTTCCTTTGGTCACATGCAAGACAAAATCAGCTGCAATTGCAAATGCAATGACATCTTGCCTTTTGGTGGAAGATTGGGTAGACAAAATAAGTTAAAAACCAACAAAATAATTAATTTATTTTTATGACTTTAGCAGCTGATCTTCCCAGCAGGCTAGAAATAGGTTCCTACCCCCACCTTCCCTGCCACTGCCCCTCTGCTCCCATTCCGCTAGGCTCTTGAACTATGAACTTAGAGCTGGAGCGGGATACCCAAGACATACCAGCCATTTGTTTCTTTGCTATCTGCCTTAGACAGTATCTTTTTGCTCTGCTGAGTTATTTAAAGTCCCTGATACAGTTCCGTTTTACTACCTTTGTGTTTAGAGATTATATCAATGTTATTGTCAATGCCTGGTGTCTTCTTTACTGATGAGTTGAAACCACAGTTCAGACAATTTATTCAGCTGTTCCAGAGAAAGGGAATTTCATTAACTATGAGAAACAGCACAGTCTTAGTCAGGCTATAGTCCTTTACCCTTTATTTTCTGTCCTTGTCCCAAAGAAGAGGAATCATGATCTGAGGAGATGAAAACTGCCTGTAGCATTGGCATAGAGGTGTCACAAGGAGGGCTCTTTTCCTTCCTCTTGCTCTATAAGGGACAATCCTGCCAGTGAGTGTGACATGCTTAATTCCATGAAAAGTGGTGTAAACCAGGTCTCTTTGTTAAGAAAAAATGCTGTCTGATTTCCAACAAGACAAAATCCCCCAACCACTTCAGTGGGAGCAAGACCAAGCCTGATGTTCCTTTATTTATTTTCAATACATGCCTGAATGCTGGTCTTGTCCTAAATATCATATAACATTTTATTTGGATTTTCAGTTACTTAAAAAGTTGGTTTTGTGTGGCAGAAGACAAGATCATGCCGTTTAATTACCCAATATACTTTGACACTTTTATACTCCAAAGAAATGCCAAAAGATAAAAGTGTGTATATATGTGACAACTACTGCCCAAATTCAGAAGAATGTGTTACTCAGATATGTATATTTAGTTCAAGAATGATCAACCATTTGCTCTTTTGAAGTCCTTTACACTTTCCGGACTTTCTTAGAAAATCAGAGATTTCGGTCTCCAGAACTCATGTTTTGTGAGTCAGTGAAATTGCAGTTCTTTATTTTGTTGTTAGTTTCATACAGGATAAAAAATATTTTTGGAAAATAATATTCTAATTAGTGTTTGATTGTAAAAGCACAAAAATATGCTACACACACAAGTTATTAACTTTTAAACTAATATCTCTTTAAAACCTTTTCTCAACTGAAGTGTCACAGCTGTAGTTTTGTATTTCTATCTGTGTAACATCATATTAAAAAGTTACAACATATTAAAATTTTAGTTATTAATGTAACAAAAAATACTGTGTGGCTATATTTCTTACTTTGTTCTTAATCAATGAAGACATATGTTAATTCTGATGATGTTTCACGTACAACTGAGTTTAAAGTACTATGGAAGAGTGTTCAATGGCAAGATTGTGGGGAAATTTTAATTATATATTTTTAGCCTGTAATCTTTATTTTGGGATTTCTCTCCTTAGTAGCTAATATATTCTTTAATCAAATGCATTTACTTACGACATTTTCATTTTGGAAAACCAGTAAAACCTGAATCTGCCAAATGCACAATTATCAAGTTTTGAAAATTGATCATTTTACTTTGTCTTCAGTTGTAGAAATAAAGATGATTACTGTTGTTTAGTGCAAAATTTGATAAACAAACTGCAAAGTCTTAATCATCAAAGACTTCTTGCCCTTAGGTCAAAGTTGTGTGCTTTCTTAAGTATGTTTTTCGTAACACTTGTTCTTTTTCAGAAAGAAGAAAGAAGGTAACAATGAAGATCTTTGAAAAATCATTTATCAGACTACAAGTCCCCTGGTGTGTTGAACAAGGAACAAATCATGGAGGTAACTTCTGCCCCAATGGATCCTAGGTCCAAAATCTTCTTTGCAAACAGAGCCTTTCATTTAGTACAACTGCATCATAAAGTGACAAGTTTTCCCCTAGAGTTTAGCCTAAAGCCTCTTCTGGACAGATTAACTCAGCTGTATTCAGCTGCAGACCAGGATTAACCCCTAAGAAACCCTGTATTGTTTCTCTTCATTGCATATATCCCCATGTCTCCTATTATCTCCTTTTTACTTCAGACAAAGTGATACAAAGTTTAATCCATGATAAGCTTTTTTTTTAGTTTTGCGTATCTGTTAAGACTTCTTTGACAGTTGTTTCCCCTTTTAATGCAAACAGCCCATCCA
Organism: Apaloderma vittatum; assembly: GCF_000703405.1. Taxonomy (NCBI): domain Eukaryota; kingdom Metazoa; phylum Chordata; class Aves; order Trogoniformes; family Trogonidae; genus Apaloderma; species Apaloderma vittatum. The sequence continues at coordinate 10,696 of NW_009726934.1, read as the reverse complement.
AATAGAAAACCTTGTCAATAGTATTTGCTAACCTGAAGCACAGAGGAGATAGTTAGCAGGAGAAGCGTCCTTTTGGCAAGGACAAAGATGCCAATTCTCCATCCACTGTCCCTTAGTGCTGTTACTGTTGTGTGCAAATTGAACACACATATGCGTATAAGACTCATAGTTCTTGCAACAGACCTACTACGAGATTTCTCTTCCTAGTGAAAGCATGAGTCTTGTGAAGTTTTCTCAATGTACAAGTATATCTTTCTTTTTTTTTTTTTTTTTTTTTTTAAAATTTTTTTTTTTTTTTAAAGTTTCTTTAAAGCTGCTTTTAAAACTGCTGTGTCTCTGGCACAACTGTCAGGAAAAACTAGACGGGAGTCCTGACGAAAGGAGTTACAAAAATGGATGTTACAGCAAGGCAGGGAATGACATTATTTATATACCTACTTAACTGTCTGCTTACTAGAAATACAGACGTAGAAATAATATATCAAGGGTCACAATTTTGATTTGTATAATAGTGCTCTGTTCTGTCAGTGATGATTTATATAACAAAGAACTTGCTCCAATATTGCTATTATTATATGATTACATAATATGACATATTAGGAGAACAAGCACTTTTTCAGCAACTAGCTAAGATCCAAGGAAGCTTCACTGGCCTCATCACATGAGTTTTGCTGAGGTCTCTACAAAGCGGTGTTCTCCATGGGGTAGGGTTAGGGCTAAACAGAGATAATCCTGTCAAGACTTTAAGATGTTTTCAGAAACTCAAACCAGGGCACAGTACAGCAGATTATCCCCTGGCCTTTCACCTCCAAGGCACGCAGACATGGTACTGAGAGCTGAGACAAAGCTTTTAAAAGACATATATTAGAAGTTTCTAAATTGACTAGCTCTGTTCCTGTAAATGTTTCCTGCAAACTTTGGATGGCACTGTTACACACCTGGCACAGGTGGGCTGTATTTCCAGTCTTTCTGACTATGTCCGTGACTTTGTAGTCATTTGCAAGAGAGGTTTATTTCTTCTGATAATTTCAAAATGGCTTTTGTTTAATATTGCTTTGCTTTTACCGGAAACATTTTTTATGTTTTCATTTAAAAAAAAAGAATTGGATACTATCTTATTGTCATTTTCAAATTTTTGTTTTTATAAATAAAAATAAAGTGTTTGGGACCATGGAGAGGCTGTAATTTCCATTTTTCAAAACTCTGTTTTCAGCCAAAAATATTCCGTCAGAAATTTTTAAACTATCAGTAGTTCCTAGTTTGAGTATATTAATAAACTTCAGAAAGATTATCTCTAGAGATCTAGCACAGGAAGATTCTTCTGAAGCTCAGAATGTTAGATTGTAATGTCCCCTGTTCTTGTAATTTCAATTTCTGTATATTGTTATTAGGTCCTTTCTACTATTTCTTAACTGCTTACAAAAAATCTGGAATTCAATAAGTAGATAACATAAATGTGTGAACACATTTATGATAACATAATTAACATATTATGATAACATAAATGTGGGATAACATGAATGTGAGGACACGGTAAGCTGGAAACAAAACAAATATTTTCTACCAGACTTATGACTTCTGTCTTGATTAGTCCTCCAGCACAGTTCAGTCTCTCAACCTGTCCTGTTCAGGGACATCAGAAGAGCTTGAGGTCTTCAACAGGAGTTTAAAAATGGAGAAGTCTAGCTGTGAAGTGTATTTCTGCTTGAACTCTGGAAAGATCGTCTTTCCTGAGCAGCAAGGAAGGTAGACTGGGTACATCCAGGAAACATAATAGTGACAAGATCAGGTTGTCACTGACAGAGTGGTGGAGAAGAACAAGATGAAGGTAGATAGGTAGGGAGAGGTAAAATTGTACAAGCTTTCGGTAATGTGTTGTAACAGTGTTAGTCTGGTGGGGGACTGGGCTAGACGACCTTTTGAGGTCCCTCCCAACATTCTGTGATTCTGTGTGAATTTGTTTAGTGATAGGCCTATGTTCTACAGTGTCTTGCTCCTGTTATTGACGAGTGTATTTGTAAAATCATCATGTGCAACTGGAAAATTAACACTGATAATTTTGCTAGTCAGTTATTAAATTAGTTTTCCAATGTGCCCAGCACTCTTGACCTCATCCACTTTGATTTGTACTTAACCTGGAGCATGTACAAGTTAATTTGCCTTTCCACAACAGGGCTTTTCAAGATCTCACAGTTCTGCAAGGTCTTGCTTTGCTGGACCAGCAACTGAGGTGATCTTTGTCTGTGAGTCGAATTAAGTTGTTATGACTAAGCAATTTGTTGGATTAGGAGCCAGAATGTACCCATTTTACTGGATTGGTCTTCCAGTTAGCATGGTAGGTATGGTAAACAAGCTTTCAAAAATACACATACTTTTGAATTTCATTGTTCTGAAACATACATCTGGAACAACATTCAGAAATGTCCCACAGGGCCAAAACCACCACTTTTGGAAATAATTTCCTGTCACTAAGTCAGTTACCTAAAAATTGAAGACACTTATATTTGACAAAGAAAGGGTATGAAAAAGTGCAGGAAAATATGAATCACTGCTATTCCCACTGAAATATCTGCTGAAGGAGGAACAACTTTAACAAAATATTGAATGAAATCCTATTTTAAACATATACATTGTGGATGTCTTTGAAAAATCCTTGGAAAAGTGTGAAAATCAACTGTAATAGTTGCTATAGTAAAGTCACATAGCAGTACTGATCATTTTTCTTGTTAATATTAAAATAAGGCACATATTGCTCATATTGATAGGGCAGTTCCCAGTGAAGGTTCTTTTTTTGACAAGATATTTCTTTTAATGGTACTTAAAACTATATTGTTTCCAGCTGATATTTCTCTAAGAAGTTCAGAATTTCTCTATAAAATGAAAATTTGTCCTCAAGATGATTGCTTTTCTTCTCAGCTGTATTCCCTCTGTATGTATGTGTCTTTCTTTAGCCCTTTGTAAATTTGCTCATTAATTACATGTAGAAAGTAACAGAAACAATATACTTGATCTTATCTACCATTTGTCATCTTCCCTTCCACTCTCCTCCTTCACCCAGAAAAGTGACCCCAGAAAGAAAGCTGCTGTTGTCTCCATATCATCATTAACTGCAGTCATAATCACATGAAAAACAATGCCTTTTAGGAAGAAGTACAGATGTTTTCACCCAAGAAACAAATCACTCTCATGATCTATAGAAGACTGAAGAGGAGATTTCTGTTAGATCTCATCATTTAGCAGGTTGACAGACATTAGCAGGGAGTTCTTCTCACACGTCTGTCTTGCTGAGTGCATTATATCCAGGCAATGGACATTAATCTGTAGCATGCACTTCTGATCTTCACAGTAGTTACTGCTTTGTAGATTTACAGCAAACATAAATAGTAGACCCTAAATAAGCATGAAAGGTGTCTTATTCAATCCAGTGATGGACATTAAAGGCACAAGAATTTGACATCTCTCATCCAATTGGTAACAAAAGAGAAATGCCAGCGTCACTGAGAGAATAGTGAATTTGAATTATTTCAGTTTTACAAAAAGACTTGCTGCCTGTGCCAACCTCCAGATTGCTATTTTTGAAATATTTAATGCTCATATATATCAAAAAAAGTCTCACAATAGATAAGAAAAAGACCTACTATTCTGAGTAGCAAAAATGATTCATACAGAGGAGATTATTGTTGGTAGTGAAAATTATACAGCAACATGTTCCTTGTCGGTAAATCAGTACAGCAGTGTAAAGTTATATGAATGTCAGAACACCATACTATTATCCTACAGAGCAGTGAAATAGCTTGCATACATGTTGGATTTTAAGAGGTGTTCACTAATGTAAACTCTATGTCGCTGTAGCTAGGTGGGTCTGGGGGAAGGAATGAGGAAATGCCCATCTTTATATAAATTATTTAGCAATGCATTCTATGCATTAGTAAAGGTGCACAATTGCAAATAATACTACGAAGTGATAAAAGTTGTCATCTGATAACATAAGCAAAATGCTGAGTTTTGATTTTTACAGCCATGTTTTAGAAGGAAATTTTTTTAAAGACTGGGTGGCATGTATAGGTTTTATGCCACTATCATTACTGATAATAAGAGTTTATCCAGCTACAGCAAAAAAATTTTAAAGCCCATTGCATAATTATGTTGTCTCTTCACCATTGTAGTGAAGATTTTTTTTGGAGTACAGACCAACTGAGTCGTGTGGTTCCCTGTGAAAGGTTTAGAGCTAAGCCTTAAGGAAGTCAAACTTGTGGGATGGTGTGGCACAGGCTGTTATCAGACTAAAGGTTTCTACATCAGTATAGACTGCTGAAAGTGAAAGGAGGAAAACTCTTGTAAGCGGAAATATTTCTCAAGACGTATTTTGTATTGTCAAATCTTTTCCCTGGTATACCAATCCTCCGCATTTAAGATCTCTCTCATACTGAGTTTGGCCTTTCTTCCTTTTCCTTTATCCAACGAACAAAATCTATGACTGTGCCTGCTCAGAGGAAGCGCTATTACACATCTTACATGCAGTCTATTTATCTCCCCAACCCAGCCTTATTTTCATAGCACACCTCAACAAACTAGATTATTATGTTATTTTCTACTGGTCCAGTCCTCTTGCTTTTGAAGCAATTTGGTCTAGATAGAAGCTTAGCAATGAATTGTTCTTTACCTTCTTTATTATATGACTGTTTGCTTGAAAGTAACTTATCACCATATGTATCTGTCTCTGACCATATGCTACAGAGTGAGTGGTGAGTGCTGATGGCTGCATAGGACAGGACTGACGGGGAAAGTGAAGAAAATAAGTTCCAAAAGCAGGAACTGAAAGAATAGAAAGGGAAAGGAAGCCATTCAGAAAAAACCAAGCCAAATAAGAAAATGTTAGGAATGAAAATGGGAGAATGAAAAAAGCCAGTCTATCTCTGACAGATCTCCTTCCAGCTGCATGCAAGTATCTCTCAAGCCTCTGGATACTGGATAAAACCTGACAGATCTGTATATCTGCCAAGACAGATGGAAATTATCTGAAGCAGAATTATTTTTTTAAAAAAAAGAAACAAGAAAAAATTTTTAAAAAATGTAAGTAAAATGCAAAAGTAAGCACAGAGATAACTACAAAAGCTACCAGTTTAGTCCCTAAACCTGAAAAGGTCTGTGCATTTGCGTATCTATGCAGACCGTGAATAAACCCTTTGACATTTATGAAACTAATAGTAAGCATGCAGACATCTTTGCAGGATCATGGTTTTACCTTGTAGACAGAGCAGAAATTGACCTTGCAAAACCATAAACTGGTTTGGAATCTGTTCTCATTTCAGTATAATATCCAGAATATGACAGATGTAACAGAAAATTAGAACTGGTATATTTTTCCATATGTAACAGAAATTCTACAAGTTGCTTACAAAAACTTTGCTGATGGTTTGGTTAGTATGCTGGGGCATATGATCAACCCCTTTTCAAGGTGTTTTACCCTTCTCTGGATAAATGTTGTAATCACAAAGTTGATACACAAAAAGGCACCAGAACCATATGAACTTAATGTTCTATAAATAAGTATACGCCCATACCTACATCATAAGGTATTTTGTAGGTGCTTTTCAGTACATCTTTGATTTCCAGAGGAGCTTAGACATCTCTTCCACCAGGTCACTTTATTTCTAACCATATTAAGGAGTATTAGGAACTCTGAGATCTAAAACAAAATAAATTTTAGTTGCAACTTAACATCTCAGGAGTGCATCTAGATGAAAGTGTTTGATCTACTCTATGAGAAGGGACTTGGGAAGGTGTTAGCTGGGTTTGCTATTACTCTGTATGTCATTGGGAGTTTCTCAGGGCAGGTAGATAAGCAGAGACTCCTGTCTGTTGAAAACAGTTATAAATTTCCCTGGTATGATACATTTTTTGATGGACATGTGTGTTCCAATTAAACCCAGATTGTTAAAATGTGGTTGCTGTAGCCATGAACACTGGTTATGGTATAATGGTGTAACTGGAAAAAATAGGCAAACTTTCAGGCAAAAGCTCGCCAGGTCTAAACAGCTTTAAAAAAACCCAAACAAAACCAAAAACAAACCCAACACTGATAAGTAAAGAACTTCATTCACCATATTCCCAATGTATGTTTAGTGAATTTATTATATTTACAATACTTGTATTTAACTCCAGTCATATACTTTGTCCTGCTTGAAAGGATAAAAATAAGGTAGATTTTGGTCAGTTTTTTTCACTGAAATGTTAGCTAAATAAGAAGAAGTGCATCAACATGGTTAGTCATGTAAAGGAAAAGAACTGCTCCTTTTTATATCCATTATTAGGGGAGATAATTTGAAAGTAAAATGCCAGCAAACCTACCGTGAGTACTTATTAAGTCATGGCTCAGCAAAGCACTAATAACATGTGCAAGCTTGCTAAATACTACTTTGGTCATAACATCCATTTCCTCTGTGATTTAAACAGAAGATTGTACTGACATGAGTCCAGCAATATTCTGCAGTGTTCAAATTTCTTGGATGTATTTGGGTGGGGTAAGGATACCATTCATCAGTGTTGGTGATTTTAGATTATTAGGTGTCTTGCAAAACCATACCATAAAACCCAAACAATAGAATCAGGTAGAACTGGATGCAGTTATTACATTCTTTAAGAGATTCCAAGAGCTTCACAGATTTATTTCCATTTACCATAGGTGAGTCTATTACATTTTGAGATGTATTTTACACTCTGATTTTGAAAAGTCCTTGAGATCCTTTGGCCAGCAAAAGTGAAAATTAGATTAAGAAGATTTAAGAACGTATTTTTCATTTAAAGTAACTCTATACAATATACAAGAAAGATACATTTTTTTTATGTAAATCTCAACATTTCTGCGGAAATTTTTTTCCTACTCCCAGTACTGTATTGAAAAAGATCATCTCTTTATCCATAAAAACTGACTTAGATTATATATTCTTAGGCTGTATTTAATGAATTCTTATAAAGAAATTATAGCTACACTCAGATTCTTTAGCTAAACTTAACTGATCCTTTAGGGGCATCAAATCTGGCACGGGAACTTCCACAGAAAGAGACAAGCCCATATCTACAGAGAGCTGCAAATGGTGTTTGGGTACAGACCCTCTGCCATATGGACAAGGGACTTATTTTTCACATTAGGGCACTGTAATAGATCATGTGACTTTTACAGCTGTGGAATATATGAAACCCCTCAAATGAGTTCAGTTTCTCAGTCCCTTCAAGAGCCCTACCTATGTATGCCTAGAGAAATCAAAACATTGCATCAATTTCAGAAAGATTTGTGTTATCCTTAATTAGCACAAATGTATCCATTCACAGCTCAGTATTCTAGCCTGGAAATATGTTCTTTTTACTTTAATAAATTTGAGTAACTGTTAAAATGAGGATCAAAATTCTTCTTTCTTTTTTTTTTTCCTTTTTCAGTGTAGTAGAAACCTTGAATCCCTGCTAGCCTACTGAGTAAACTAATTTGTTCTTTATATTTTGACCATCACTTTTTCACTTTTTTTCTTCTTGGGACTTTTATTATCTATTTTGTAGATTAATATTATTGCTTCCTCTCAAGCCCATCTGTCCACCCATCTGCTTATTTTAGCTACATTCCCTTTCACCCTGCTGACTCCTGTGTACACTCATCACACCCCAGGCATGTATCCTTCAACAAGATTTATAATGCGAATCACTTTGAATACCTTCAAAATAGTGATATAAGAAAATTGGATTTCTACCTTTTTTGGTGAATAATATGAAATTACTTATAAGGTTAAAAATTAACACAATAGCCTTGGTAGAGACTTCAGACTTCAGGTAGAATTTCAAAGAATAAAAACAAATTATAGTTTATATCTAAAAGCTTAGGTACCAATCAAAGTTATTTTAACTGGTATGAACAAAATGTGTCTTCCTTGGCTGGTGGAAAGAAAGGGAGGCTGCACATCTGGGGCAGATGGAACCTTGGGGCTCCACACCACACACCTCTTCTGCCTGGAAGGGTGACCAGAAGCTGGGGGTGTGCTGGGCCATCAGACATAGGGTAAGTGACAGTACACATATGAATGCAGCAGCTTTCTATGTGGCCTGTGTTAATACACTCTGCAAGTATGTTCTCTGGGGACAAAAAAAAAAATAATCAAAGAATATTTTCCCACTGGTAGACCTTACAGCATACGAACGGGGTAGACATCAATTTTAAAACTAGGGATGTGAAACAGTGGAAGAGAGTTCAATCTGATCTTTGTCTCCTCCCTTAAATAATTTAATTTTTGCTTGTGTTGCTTTAGTAGAACCATGAAGGAGAGTCGTGAAAACGTTTCTGCTGTTTTCATATTGCTCAGCTTGCAGCGGTCTTTCAGGAGTGACTTTTGGCATGGTACCTCAGTAAAAACCATGTAGGTGGAAGACTGCACCAGCAGTGGCGGGGGGGGAAAGGCTGCACTCTTTAGCTCCCCATGCCCCTATTTAGGTTGGCTTGGTTTCTTTGAGCTTTTTTGATAGCCTCACTGGGACAATAATATCCAATTTGCTGGTGCTGAGGAGCCTTGCGTGGTCCCTTCTTCCAAGGCTCAGCAGAAGAGCAGCCAAGACCCTTCACCATGCCACCTGCTCAGGGAGGCCTGGCCATCACAGGAGCCTGGCACAAAGCCAGGTGAAGAGCTCTCTCTTGATGCTGAGAGGGGAGGAAAATCCATGCTAGAGCTCTAGATGATGAGATTTTTAATTATGCACACTGATGCTGTTTCACAGGATCACAAAATCGCCTAGATTGGGAAAGACGTTTAAGATCATCCAGTCCAACCATTAGCCTAACACTGACACATCCTTGACTAAACCATACACCTAAGCGCTATATATACATGACTCAAATACCTCCAGGGATGGGGATTCCACCACTGCACTGGGCAACCCGTTCCAATGACTGATAACCCTTTCAGTAAATAAATTCTTCCTAATATCCAATCTAAGCCTCTCTTGGCCCAACTTGAGGCCATTTCCTCTTTTCTTGTTACTTGCTGCAACAGACTGATGCCCATCTCTCTACAAATTCCTTTAAGATGGTTGCAGAGAGTGATAAGGTCAGCTGTCAGCCTCCTTTTCTGTAGGCTAAGAAATGCCAGCATACATCTGTCTGGCGGGTTGTGCTGTCTGCTGGGGTGGCAGTGGAGGAGGCTGAGGGCCAGTCTCCAGACTTCGCTTTGAGGCACCATGCTCCATCCCATATCTGTAGCTCAGGGAAATGACTGGATGCCACAGTTTTATTTTCGTGCTTGTTAATGGCAGTCTACTTTTTTTGTACCGGTAGCTGTTTCCGGAAAGTGCTGATGTTGATGGAAAGTTAATTATATTGGTGGTACAAGAAGTGCTCTGTGTTGGAGACAGATATGAATTTTTCTCTCTACCCAAGAAAAAAAAATGTATTTTGTTTTACATAAAGGTAGCTGTTTCATTCTTTCTCCACAATTGCTAGTAGACCTTTGTTCATATTTATAAATTTATATTTAAAATATATTACTCAATAAAGCTGTTTAACTTACAATACTGATCACTATCAGTGAGAAAAAAAGCAATCGTCTCCTTACTATATAAAGAAATCTCAGCTTTGTCCTATTAGCATCTGCCTATGTCTTAATACTTTGAAAGGACCTTACATTCACTTTAAATTAGCAAGCATGATTCAGAAAAACTGAATGACAACATATACATTTTGTGTGCTGAATAAAATGGAAATTAACTTAAAATAACTGAAATATCTTCTAAGAAGGAATCATCAATGACTATTTAAGCAGTAGGGGTTGTGTGTTTAATAGTATGTGATGTAATTGTCTTGTATTTTAAAAACCGCAGATACTTTCACAAAGGTGATTTTGTTTCCTCCCTTTAGTAAAAACGTTCTTTTATTAAAGTTTATTGACCTCACTTGTGTTAAATCATCACAATCTCCCCCACCTAAGTCATAGTCTCATTTAGTAACTACTACATGATCTTTTTTCACACAATTGAAAGTGCCTATAATCTATTTTGGAACCGGCTTCAGTCCAGAAATATGTTTCACTTTATTATTTTCTGCTCCCTCTGGGGATGCCTTCACAAAATGGTAAAGCCCAAAGACTTCCTGAAGGCTAATCCTTTTCTGGGTCATATGATTCTTTTCAGATTCCATCTTGAGAGAGTTTTCTTATAACAATAGGTTCTGCTGTCTGCGAACTGGAGAAAATTCTGTTGCTTTAGTGTTAACAATGACTGGAATTTTGGTGCAGGAGGAGTGTTTGCTTAATACAATAGAAGTTGGTACAGGCTGGACTCACAAGTGTCAAGTAAACAGTGTGGGAAAATCTATACTCCTGCAACTGAGTCAACAAGGTGCCAAACGCCTAAATGTGACTGAACTGTAACTGCAACAACTGTCTGGTCGACTTCATCCTTTCCTCCAGGATAGGACTTGACACTTATTGAGAAAGGGTTAACAAGAAAACAGGCTGCTAACAGGGGAAAGATGAACAAAGGAAGCATTCGGTCATGCATCAGAAACACCACAGAATGTGCAATCAGAACAACTGTGTTTCAGGATCAGATGCAAGTCTGATTTACTAAGCAAATTTGATGGAAGATCACTGTTTAGTCCCTGTTGTAATTGCACAGATTCACCCAGAAATGTAAACCAAACACTGCCTGGATCACAAAGGAA
>NW_009726933.1:0-2354 GCF_000703405.1 Apaloderma vittatum | reverse complement strand
TTTGTGATTATAGGAACATAAGTTCACAGCTCTCAGGCTGGCAGTGAAAGGTCTCTGCTCAGTCCTCTGCCTCTCTTCTCAGTCACATCCTGTTTTGTTTTGCAAATTGGCCTGGGGGTGGTCCCACAGAAAAGGAAACAGGCTCCAGCAGAAGGGTTGGCTTATTTTATTGTCTCTTTCAATGTAGGACAAGAAGAAGGCAATGCAAGCTTATTATGCTCTCGTTTTAAGCAGCAGGGAGAAAAAGCAGAGTAAGGCACCTACTATATCGGGTTAGAGGTAGTTATTAAGAAAGATCCATCACCAATCCGCTCTGACACCATCATCCAGTTCCTTAGTCACGCGGGAGCCCCAGTTGCAGCTAGGGTTCTGGAGAATCGTCCCAGAAACCAGGAAGTCCTACGCAGTGCATCCACTCATAGATGAGGGCTCCCAATTTGCTGCAAAAGGGTCCAGCTTTTGTACTATTAAACAAAGAACCTTATGTAACATGAAATGCAGGAGCATATGATGTTGTTTGCTCCATTGACTTCCTCCCACAGCCTAGTCAGGGCTAAAGGCCCTACAAGTGACTGTCCCTAACTATTTCAGTCTTTCGCTCCCACAGCTTGGCCAGGGCTAAAGGAAGAATACAAAGGAGTCTCCTTATCTATTTCTCACCAAAGACAGGCCTCTGGTCTCATCATCTTGTAACATACTTCTACCAAAGCCAGAGGCAGCCAGTTTCCCAGCCTTGCATCTGGCCTTTAGCTAAAGAAAGATCACCCTGCTGGTTCCCACCACACATTGAGTGTTACAGTCAAGCTTTTACACATTGGCATTGGAATAGCTCTGTATATACGCTAAAATACACTATTCATATCTTACATATTTGATTAATATTGTATAGGGTGGGGTTGTGACGTTCATCTACAGCTCAACTTCAGTTCAGGGCCTAATATTCATGCCTTAGCATTCAGGACCTGAGAGAGAATAACAGTCACCATGGACTGGCCCAGGGTCATTCCTGCCTCACCACCCTGCCAGCCTGCAGCTGACCCTGAGCAGAGAAAAGTGGAGGTCACTGACCTCAGGTTCAGGAACTCCCTAGGCATGTGCTCCCTCAATATTCTTCTCCCTAGGTGAGGCCATTCCAGCCTGAATGGGTAGGAGCATTCAGGACCTGAGAGAGAATAACAGTCACCATGGACTGGCCCAGGGTCATTCCTGCCTCACCACCCTGCCAGCCTGCAGCTGACCCTGAGCAGAGAAAAGTGGAGGTCACTGACCTCAGGTTCAGGAACTCCCTAGGCATGTGCTCCCTCAATATTCTTCTCCCTAGGTGAGGCCATTCCAGCCTGAATGGGTAGGGAAACAGATGGGTAAAACAGCCGTTGGCTGCTGAGGCCGAGAGAGCAGGGGTAAAAGGTCCTCCCCAACCTGGAGGCCATTGGGACATACTGGGACATGGTGCGGCAGCACAAGGGGTCTCCTGGACCCTTTGTGGGTGAAGACGTGTCTGTGACCCCGGGGAGGGTCTTGTTCAGCCTGCAGAATAGAAGGCCTTGTGTCCCTCACAGAGCCCTGTCAGTCCTTGGGGAGAATTTTTTAGGAAAATGAAGCCAATCTTATCACCATGGTGCCAGACAAGAGAGCGATAGGCAATAAACATTGAAATAAGGATATTCTGGACAGTAGACACTGACATGATGTATCTCCAGACCTTGAAGTGGTTTAGGCTGTAAAAACATAATGTAAGCTAATCCTCTGCTTGGATACTCTCCACATCATTACTGAAAGGGCGAGAATTCCTGCAGAAGACGTAAGGCCTCTGCAAAAGGAGCTGGAAAGAACAATCTTGTTACCCCCATTCAAAGAGTGGCACTCAGAAACTTCAGCTGCTTTTCCTTCCTCTCCTTCCAAGGTATTTAAAAGACATGTAGATGAGGTTAGAGACATGGTTTAGTGCTAGACTTGGCATCAATAGGTTAAGAATTGAGCTTGATGATCATAGAACCATTGAGTCATAGAACCGTTGAATGTGCTGGACTTGAAGGCCTTTAAAGGCCATTTAGTCCAACTGCCCTGCAGTGAGCAGGAACATCTTCAACTAGATCAGGTTGCTCAGAGCCCCATCAAGCCTGATATCGAATGTCTCCATGGATGGGGTCTCTACCACCTCTCTGGCCAAACTCTGCCAGTGTTTCACCATCCATGTAGTGAAGAACTTGTCACAAAATCATAGAATCATAGAATTGTCAGGGTTGGAAGAAACCTTAAAGATCATTTAGCTCCAAACCTTCTCCAAACCTTCTTCCAGACATCTCATCTAAAACTACCCCGATCTAGCTTAAAACCATTGCCCCTCATCCTAT
>NW_009726932.1:15022-16302 GCF_000703405.1 Apaloderma vittatum | reverse complement strand
TGGACACACTTTTCTCAGTGCACCCCAGGATCCCCTTGGCCTCCTTGGCTACAAGGGCACACTGCTGTCCCATGCAGGGAGGTTGGACTAGATGATCTCTAAGGTCCCCTCCAGCCTAGGCCATTCTATGATTCTATGATTCTATGATCTCATTGGCCTTCTTGGCCACAACGGCACATTGCTGTCACATGGACAACTTAGTGTCCTCTAAGACTCCAAGGTCTTTCTCCACGGGGCTGCTTTCCAGCAGGGTGTCCCCTAATCTGTACTGGTGCCTGGTGTTATTCCTCCCCAGATGTAGGACTCTACGCTTGCCCTTATTGAATGTCAGGAGGTTCCCCTTCACCCAGCTCTCCAGCCTGTCCAGATCTCATTAGATGGCAGCACAGCCTTCCTGTGTGTCAGCCACTGCCGCACCCCCCCCAGTTTTGTATCATCAGTGAACTCGCTGAGGGTGCATTCCATCTCCTCATCTAGGTCATTGATGAAGATATTGAACAAAACTGGACCCAGCACTGATCCCTGGGGAACACCACTGGCCACAGGCCTCCAATGTGAGTCTGTGCCACTGATCACAACCCTCTGAACTCCATTGTTGAGCCAGTTAACAATCCACCTCACCATTCAATCATCTATCCCACATTTCTTGAGTTTTCCTATGAGGATGTTATAAGAGACAGTATTGAAAGCCTTACTGAAGTCAAGGTACATGGCATCTACTGCTCTCCCTTCATCTACCTATTTGGTCACATTTTTACAGAAGGATATTAGATTAGTCAAGCAGGATTTCTCCTTAGTAAATCAATGTTGGCTACTCCTGGTAATCTTCTTTTCTTCCATTTGGTTAGAGATGGCCTTCAGAATGAGCTGCTCCCTCACCTTTCCAGAGATGGAGGTGAGGCTCACTGGTCTGTAGTTGCCTGGGTCCTCCTTCTTGCCCTCTTTGAAGACTGAAGTGACATTGACTTTCTTCCAGTCCCTCAAGCACCTCTCGCGTTTCCTATGATTTTTCAAAAATTATGGAGTGAGGCTCAGCAACAACATCAGCCAGCTCTCTCAGCACACGTGGATGTACCCCATCAGGGCCCATGGATTTGTGCATTTTCAGTTGCTCCAAGAAGTCTCTAACCCAATCCTCACTGACCAGTGGGGAGTCTTCCTCGCTCCAGTTTTGCTGCCTTACTTCTTGTGACTGGGATTCCTGAGGGCTGGTCTTAGGAGTAAAGACTGAGGCAAAGAAGGCATTCAGCAATTCTGACATCTCTGTATCCTCTGTTATC
>NW_009726932.1:257-15011 GCF_000703405.1 Apaloderma vittatum | reverse complement strand
TTGATGTATTTGAAAATTTTGTTCTTGTTATCTTCCACCACCCTAGCCAGACTAAGTTCCAAGAGAGCCTTGGCCTTTCTTGATTCTCTACACATTCTGGCAGCATTTCTGCAATCCTCCCAATTAACCAGACCCTTTTTCCACATATTGTAAATTTCCCTCTTCCATTTGAGTTTTTCCAGGAGCTCCTTGTCTATTCATACAGGTCTCCTGCCTCTATTTGATTTTTTTTTCAAGGGAATACATTTATCTTGAGCTTGGTGGAAGCAGAGTTTGAATATTGACCAGCTCTCTTGTGCCCCCCTAACTTCTAGAGCCCTAGCCCACGGGATACTTCTGAGCAGATCTTTAAAGAGGGCAAAGTTAGCTCTTATAAAGTCCAGGGTAGAGATTTTATTTATTACCCTTCTTCTTCCCCACGTATTTTAGGTGGCTGTAAGTCAGGAACCCTCAGCCGAAATAAACCCCTCAGCTTGCTCTACTGCGTCTTTTTTTTTTTTTTAAAGGAATTTTTAAAAGTTATCTTTTCTGAAAAAAAAAATATTCTTGTGAGCCTGTGTAATATTTCATTGTGATTTTTTTAAAGAAAAAATTAGCTTTGTTCTGAAGCACAGGAAATAAAATATTAGCCTGAATAACAGTCATACCTATTTTGCTGTCTTTATCACCTACAACAGCGATCTTCAAATGATATCTGGCTATCTCTGAAGAAAAAATAAAAAGGCAGCTATATAATAAAAATAAAATTTTAGCTCTTTAAGAATATTTTCATTAATAAAGGTCCTCTGAACATTAAAACCAGTTCTTTAAATGTTTGTTTACAATATTTATACAATATTTACACCTTACTTTTTCTGTGCTTGAGTTCTCTGCTAACTCTACGTAAAATGAAGATATGGTTAAAGTCTAGGTAATCTGCCAGCATTCCGGCATGTCTGGATTCTCAAGAATTCAGCGCTGCGGAAATAAAAAGGAAATTAAACCACTGGAAAAATAAAAAAAGTATGTTAGGTTGCTATGGCATCCGATCACATTTGGAGGTAAGGTTTAAATTGCCACTTAATTCACATCATTTGGAGGTAAGATTTGACTTGGCACTTAATTCACATCATTATGCAACGAATACAGCAGGAGATTGAAGGGTCCTGTGTGCTGCTGCTCAGCACTCAGCAGCACCCCAGGGTCCTCTCTGAAATGACCCATGCACAGAAACCCTCTCCTCCAGAGGCAGAGTGGACACCTCCAGCCATCAGGTTCCAACAGCTCCGGCCGCCCAATTCTTTGACGTCTTTCTGCGCGTTTTCCTATCCTCTGACGTAATTTTTAAAATTAGTGTCACTTCCACGGGTATAAAATTTAGCCATTTAGGTCAGACTGTTTCAAACAGTTCCACGAGCCAGTACTATTACACTGCAGCCTATTTATGACACATGTCAATGTAACATATATAGCAATGAACAGCCTCCTCTGAGATAGTCCCTCTTACAAATAAAACATTGTTTGTAATCTGTCGAGCACTCCTGAAACAGATTTAAGAACAGTCATCATAAAGACATCAAGTTTAAATTGGTTTTTCATTCAGTTTTTCTCTTATTCAAGTACAGTATATTCAAGTGTAATACATAATGTATTATAACAGTACTACTACTACTACTTTTCCATGAAGTCTGGGATCTGGAAGTTTTGTCAGCAGTGGACATAAGCTCCCTCTGACAATGAGCCTGTTACAATATTGCAAGTCAGTCAAAGGATCCCTGAGACAAACTGGAGACAATTTTGCTACTCATCTCTTTGTTATCAGCATTAATTAAAACCAGTAATCAGATAGCAAATTCCTTAAAAGCAAAAGCTGCTGTTGTGGAATTAAAAGTAATAACCTCACAAGCAGTTTTACACTTAAAGGCAAGACCACTTCTGTCAAATACCACATTGCTAGTTAATAAACTTATTTATGAAAGAAATTTCCTCTTTTTAACTAAATCCATGTTTTCAACTGATACCAGTTCTGGTCAACTGAAGCTCCTGACTGCAGATGCAATTAGACCCATACAGCAATCTTTTCTTTCTAACCAGACAACAAAAATCTGGCTGAGAATACCAAAGGGTGGAGTACATACCGTAACTGCTGAGAAGAGCCATGTGTGTAACACGATAACAGTACAGCACATTTACCATCATGATTTTATTTTATATTGCAGTTGAGTACTGCAAGGAGATAGAATTGTATGTGTAGAGCATCCTAAATGTGGGCATAACACAGGCACCCTGCAAGATCTACTGGCATGCTACTGCAGTTTTAAGTCAGACATGCCCGTGAGATCACGCATCACCTCAAAACTGTGGTTCCTGAGGTCATCTCTGTGGTTTTTTAAACACCTGCATCCTTCTGTTCGATTCTGAAATGTTCCATCCACCCCAACTCTTCCAAAATATCTACTGCTCGACCTGTCAGCATGTCCCTGTGTTCTGCATCCCGTCCTTAAGGCTCATTTTTTTGGTCTGGGAAATGGTAGTAAGAAAGAATTCTTCTACCAGAGAAGTGCTGCAAGGAAGGAGGGTAAGCACCAATTCGAAGTATTCACATCTTTAGCTGGAATATCACTCCACATTCAATGTTTCCCCTGCTTCAAAGCAGACACCACTTTTTACGAACAACATTTCTCTGTAGTAACTCCATGAACTTGCTGCCAGAGACTGAGCCCCTTTGGCACATATTGCTCTCACTGATCGAACAGGGCTCTGGAAACACATTCCAGCACAGCTGGGCAGCAGGACAGCCGTGGAGCTGTACCTACTTAGGTCTGCAAGGCCATTAGAAAATCCCTCATGGCATTTCACAATCCTCCACTGGGGTACAGGGAATTTGGGTGATGGGATTCTCTTCCCCAAAATTACTTACGTTCTCCTGGTCTTGAGAAAAGCTGCCTGGGAGGAGTGGAAGGGAGCTCATGAGGTTTAGAGAGCTACATCACTTCCGGCAATTAGTAAGGGCTATACAACATTTGGGGAGCCCCACATGAGTAGTAAAAGACACAGACAGATGATTGTGATGACTAACAGATGCAATGGGAAGAGTAGAAACATGGAGCTCTTTGCCTCAGTCGTGTTTTGAACTCATGCCCCAAGGATACTTGTCACTGCAGTGTTTTAGACATGAGGGTGCAGAGGAAAGAACTGAGAAACTGCAGGGTGACAGAATGTAAGTTTTCTTTGCTATCTCTAACCTGTATTTGCAGAAGAAAAAAACAAACACTCCCAAAATAACTTACATCCAGTACCTTTGTGGACTTTGCGCTGATGTTGGCTTTAAACCACCTGCAGGTTTCAAAATGCCCACAAGAACCTTGTGTACTCTTCAGTATGCAAGAACAATGCAAAACTGTGAGCACTTCCATCATCTCCAGGCACTGTGCTACACTTAATAAGGTAGTAAATAGCGAGGAAGATTAATTACTCTGTCCATCAACATTGTGACCATTTGCCCACAGGCTTCAGACAAAATGTTTTTCTAATACCATTAAATCAAAATACTACATCTGGAAACCAGGAGTACAGATGTTCTCGATACCAGATGGGAGAGGCTGCCCCGAGAAGCAGCAGATGGACTTCGAAATCACCACAAATAACCGTCTCAGCAGGAGCACTCTGCATACCATAATGCCACAGTAAAAACGGTGGGCACAGTTTGTGAACACAAATATCAAGAGGTTGAGAAGCAATCTTAGTGCTATCTATTATCCAGGGTAGGTAGAGAACTGGGCTAGCAACTCGTGCTGGTTTGCAAAACAGGAACTACAACATTGCAGAAGAAAAGGCCTCAAGCTTCTGAATCAAACATACACAACATAAAGCTTCAAGGGCTCATTTTCCACACTTCATGCAAGAGCTGAAGGGATTAAAGGAGAATTGGGGACAGTCTGGGACTTTTTTCAGCCTTGTTGATAAGGATGCAGCAATACACATGGAAATGCAAATGAATTTCACAGTAATGACCACAGTCAAATATTAGAACAGGTTCTCCAGGCACACGATGAATTGCCGTTACTGAACACCTTCAGGGCAAGATGGAATAACTAACTTCCCCGGAGGTACAATGAGATAGAGCTACTCAGATAATCAATAGAGAGGGGGTGGAGAAGGGAATTGTTGCAGGTGGACAGTCAATTCTGAAAGTGAGAAAAGAATCCACAAAGGGACCAGCTTGTGGGTGTAAATTACATGCCTCACATCCAACATGCTCAGAGGACTTGCCTTGCTGCATGGTGACAGTGACTGAATCAAAAGTCTCTTGCACGAGGGACAATTTTGCCTACGCTTGACGTGCAACCAGTATAGTCCCTGGGTAGTACAAGTTTAACTGTTTTCTGAAGCGGATTTGCTACGTGAGCAGGTGGAATAAAGTTAGCATGTGTTCCAGGGACATAAAAGAACATGAACTGCCTGGTTATGTCATGCATGTACTAAAACAGACCACAATCAACATCAGGGAAAGTTTCCAGCTTCGACAGTGAGACCACCTCTAGAGTATTGAATTGTCACTTGCCTGCTGGGAATTCACAGGAAATAGATTATTTCCCTAAAGTAGTTCAGTGCTTGGACATTTGTTAGGAGTCTCCTGATATATGCAGACTAGCTATGGGGGTTTATCAATGACAAGAGAGGGTTATTACTATTAGACTGACAGGCTTCTTCATGCTCTGTCTTGGCCAGACCTCTCCAAGAGTTTGCACTTTTCCATTCCCCAAACAGTGAGGTGGCATGGACTGTCCCTTGCTCTATTTTATTAGTGGTGAAGACTCAGCACATCATTTTGCAGGATCAGCCAGCCTAAGGCAAGTAGTTCCTGTCAGTTTCCTAAATCGTCCAGCAAGTGTTAATGTGATAACACTGGAGCAGGTAGCATAGCCTTCCTTAACATACACATGAACCAACAGTTTAGGATCTGAGCAGCTGCTTTGCACACAATCCTTGGCAAGATACTATCTTTTTCCTTTTTTTTAGTAAAATTACTCAACTCTTTCCTTCTAGGAAAATTACTAAGGTTTGGCAGGTTAGCTACTCCTTTCACTGGGCAGTCTTGCCTATAGGATATGGGGCTCATCTTGCTGAGATGAAGCAGGATAGATTACAGCATTGCTAATGCAGCAAAATATGACTGCTAGCTCTAACACCCACATTATACCCTTTGATATATCTCCCTTTTAAGTTGCTGGATAAATACAGACTCTATTTTATTGCTGAAAACACCAACTTCATGTATTCAGTATATTAGTGCACTAAATATGTAGTAAACAATGTTCAAAATAAGCAGGCATGCAAAGAAAATACTGGTTATTGGTTTCTCTCGGAGGAGCTTCTATTCTGTCTCTGTAAGCGCACGTTAAATACTCCAATTTCAAAAATAGCAAATAATCCATATTCCATCATGTAAGGAAGGAGGGAAGTAAGCACATCTGCCAGAATAATGATGACAATTTGGAGTACCATTTGATCAAAGTCTCTCGCTCCCCTATCACAATCCTGAGCTCATCTTCACAGGACAGATCAGGTTAAACTCCAGCAGTACAACAGAATAGGACGCTTATAGATGTATTTTCCCTGACAACACAACAGCAATAGAGCAAGAACATCCTTCGTTTCTCTGAGTTTTTACCATTATCTAAGTTCCTTATTGAACTGAAAGAGTACATACCACCACTTGCTTAAGTATATCTGTTTCACTGTTTTCCTATCTGACTCTCCAAAGCTAAGTTTGGTATTCTAGAAACTTAAGGATGTTGCCCAAAATAACTCTGAGGCTTTTATGATGAGATAAACTGAGGAGTTGAAGTAAGGGAGTTTCAGGTGACAAGCAGATGGCTTATGTTGCCCAGCTGCATTATGAGTTTTCAACTTAAATTGAGAGGGAAGCATTTGTATCTTGAAAAGGGACAACACTGCCTCTGCTCGTCTCCACAGAAGTTTCCACTCCAGGTGTTATAAGGCTCTGAAGGGTGGAATTTCTCCAGCATTACTCAACCGAGAGACTAGAGCTGGTCTGAGCTCTGGAGGAAATTAGTAGCAAGCACACTTTTTACAGTCCATTTATTTTTGATCCTAGAACAGGAGCAGTGAGGAGACTGCCACATGCTCTTAGCTTTATTTAGCTTTGACCTGCTCAGTCCCCATTGGCCATCGGTACATAGAAGCATCAGCTGTTAGGACAGAACGAAAGCACAAACTCTTTCAACCTGTAAATATCTTGCACAATTGCTGACTTTGTTTCTCACTTCCTTGGCTCACAAGTTGAGGTACACAGGAGACTCTGACTTGGAATAGCATATGAAATGGAGTGCATCGCAGAAGAGAACGGCAGGCTCTTACTCAGACCAGACACTACCTAACAGGCCTAGGACTGTGCCTCAACATGTTTTAAAGTCAAGTTGAAATAAGATAATGGTCAGAGAGAGCAAAAATAGTTCTGCAGAAATTGTAATTATAATGCAAGTGAAAAAATCATGTCTCACTTAACTCACTCATCTTCAGTAAGTTGAGGTAGATGTGTACGTTCATGAGAAAAAAAACCCATTTGAATAACATCTAAACCTAAGCTTTACTGTGGAGCCTATCACTATTTCTCCCCCACCATGTATTTTATACACATTGGCTAATAAGCTCCACTATCAATATTATCTAGATGTAAGAATTACTTGAGGCAAGCAATGTTTAGCATAAATTTATTTGCACAAATATTTCAGAATCGTTAAGTTCCAAAACCCAGTTTCCAAGAATGACAAGTGAACACCACAGTGCACAATATACTGTGACCAGTCTCACATCTGGGCTCATCATAAATCCAATATTTCTAATACCTTCATTTGCCAGCTAAAAAAAAAAAAAAAAAAAAACCCCTCCAAAACCTTATTTTCCCACAAAAAAAAAAAAAAAAAAAAAAAATCACTTCCAAAGAGGTATGAGACAGATTTTCCAAGAGCCAATTTTTTAATAGTAAAATCCTTTAAGAAATAAACAAAGGGAAAAAAACCAAAAACCACTTCTAAATTTCAACAGAAAGTGCAATTTTAATCAGAAAGAGACAAGCCCAAACCAGACACTTAAGTGAGTGGCCTACTCTTCCAATCCAAGTGAGAAAAACCAAAGTGCCCCAAGCCTTTCCTTCCAAAGCTTCTATGACTATAGTCCAGCCTTCCACCTTGTAACTACTTTCATTGAAATTAAAGAATACACAAAATACACTTCACCTTATTTAAAAAATGGTTGGGTAAGACTTAGAGCAAATGCTAGAAGTATTACTATCCACCTGGCTTTCCCAATGCCCAAATTAGACCAAGATGTCAATGACTATGGTCAATTTATTGCTTATTCCTGTGCTTAACAACTACAGCACCTTGATTGAATGAGGAAAGTGAGAGGGATAGTAAACAAGTACCATCAGTAAGTACACTGACAACTTAGAATTGAAACAATTTGTCCAAATTCTCTTCCAGGAGGCCTTTTCTCAAGCACTCTAACAGTGATAAGCAGAGATTACTGTCAACATTAGTAATTATTCTAGTGATCAGAAACCCACAAAGCCTGGGCACAAGACATACGAAATGCTTAATTCCAGAATTCAGTCCAAATATATGGGCCTTTATGTTTCAATAAAAAGCTTTAAGTGTTTAGACCAGATTTAAATACTAACTATTGCTTTGTATACAAGATACTCGAGTTAAAATAAAGCACAAGGATCTTTTGAAGAATGGTTACTCAAAAGTAAGCAGTGGTCTTTGACCTCGAGCTTAGTGATTGACTGAACTAGCTGCTGACAAACATAGCAACAATTAAACCTTGAGCTGAGGGAGCCTGAGACATGCTTTACCTTATGACTTCTCAGAATGACCCCAGATCAGCCTAGGATTTTACCACAGCAACTAAAACCCAATCTACTACTAGGTCTCATTGGTAGCATCTTTTTCAAATAAAATAAATAATCTTACAGTGGAGAAGGTACACCAATAAACTGTAAGTCAAGGAGGACTTGGCAATAAATACTGACAACAGATGCCTAACCTCAGATGGGCTTAGTCCAGTATAGTTGAGAAGTAACAGAAAGAAGAGAGCTATTGTCTAATTGACTATTGGCAGTTGTCTAGTCAGCTATAGTCTAGTTGACTAAAAGCCTAGTCCTGAGGAATGATGCACTGATACAAGACTTACAGTCTAGTGATACTGCAGCTTTGCTTTTATGCCACTGCCCACAGGGAATGTGTTATGGTAATAGTCTTTCTCTAACCTTCACAAGTGAGCAGCAGAGGATAGAGCAGGTTTGCAGAGGCATCATTAACTACTGAAAGGAGACTGAATCATGCAGGCAGCTTAGACTTGGCCTAGGGTCATCACTGTTAATTTTAAGTGCTCTTTCTCATGTAACTCCTCACTACAGGGGCTGCCATAAACCCAAACTCAAACCAGCCAGCAGACACCAGATTAAGCCACTGCCACACACAACATGAAGCTCCTAGGACAACTTGGAACAGAAAGAGGTAAATTGCTTGCAACACAGTGATGAAAAGCTACTGAGTATTCCAGCTCTACCTGTCAAGATTATTTTGAAGGCAAGGAGACCAGCATCTCAGCAAACTCTTGTGCAGTAGGACAAATGCAGTAGGTTCAGGAAGCAGCTCAGGAACATAACATCCAGCAGCCAGGCTGTAATGCATTAATATTTCTAATACACCAGAGTTACTTAAGATATAGACAGGGAGCATGGCAGTTCTGCAAAACTTAATTCCAGGAACTCAGCTGTTCAGAGAGCAGCCATTCAACATAAAGCTTCCTTAGAGGCCTCAGCAACAGGTTACATTACTAAAAGCACAATGTTTATGGCAGGAAGCTTAAACTTTCTACAGCTCGTTCTTAGCAGGAATCCATTAAAACTTTTTCTAGCGCTTCTTTTTCCAACAGATGCACCTGGCCTGATGTTCAGCAGCCAAGGCATTCAAGGACTAGTAAAACACAAGTCCATTTCAAGCTTGTGAGGACTCCTCCTGAGCATCTGACCACTTCTTCCACATGAGTGGATACACAGAAACAGTTTCTAAAGATCAACCATGAGATCATGCAAGACAGATACATGAGTAAGCTATTTGATATGCAAATCTAGTATGTCCCTCTAGGCACTAGTTTTCTTCTGCAATGGATATAGCTTAGGTTGTCTTTAAAAACAGCTATTTAAGAAATGATAGCAATTACAAACTTATAGGCAAAAGACTTCCTTCTTTCTAGTGACACTATATACTAAGCCAAGTATTGCCTTGCATGCACAAATTATTCATGCCTAGGTCTGCATTCCAGCAGTAAGCCTCCACTAAGTTTAACACCCATAACAACACTGGCATCATGTTAGTCTTTAAAAAGCCTTCCAAATAGTCAAAGCCTTGGGTGAGAGATGCCTTGTCTGTAAGCTACATCAAATCCAAGCCACAATTAATAAAAAAGGCTGGGTTTGCTTTCAAGTTTAGCTACTTTGGCTGACTACTCAGGAAGCCTTTAATGAAAAGAGTGCAACTGAAGACACCAAATTATTTGTCTCTTTGCTACTGAAGTTGCTTACAAGACTGTTGAAAAAAATTAACCTAAAGCACACTTGGCAATAGTCTGCTTTCTAGATTGTATCCCTCCCTGCCTTCCTAAGCTAAATGAAGAAGCCTGAACAAAAGAATAGCCTCACTGCTCTACTGAGGCTGTCTTTATGAAGCTGTTATAAAAAGTGAAAGGAACTTGCAATGTATCCAGAACTTTTTGGTCCTACAAGGAACAAGCAGGTTTTTCCTCACTGCCGTAAGTGCTGCGCTGCTACTGTTTTCCACATTGAACAGCAACCATACATTGGTGTTTTACTTGCTTTCTGGTTTACCTTCTAAGCTTAAACCATTCACTTAATCAGGCATTTCAGTCTCATAAGCTTGCAGAGACAACTAAAAGTCATAAAAAAGGTTTAGCAAACAAGTATTCTTAAACATTGCACCTGTATACATTAAATAGCTCTACATTTGCCTTTCTAGTCTGCTTCTCTGGTTAAGCAAAGGAAAATCAAGATCATTTGCCTTATGTATTTTACTACTGCAATTCAGTGAAAATCTTCCAGTTAATATACTAGTACCATTATATACATAACCACAGAATTTTTAAACTTCCTTATAAGGCACAGGAGGTTCGAAGCAGCACGTTCAGCACAAATCCTTCCAGAAGTTCAGCCCCCTAACACCTCCAAGGGAGTACATAACTTTTCCAGAGCCTATTCTGAAAATGGACAGATTTTCACCACATTCAGCCTCTGTGGAAAGCTCTGCTTAGGGTTTATATACCTCTTCAAGTGAGGGTTAAGACCAGTAAAGAGGAAGAATTTGACTCTAACTATTCAAAATATCATCTCATACAGTGACCACGTGATAGTGATAAACTAGGGAACTCGGTCCTCAAGTGGTGACAGAAAGTTAAGCCTTCAGGACCTGCCTGAAGTTGTACAATAAGAATTTCATTTCAGGAGGCACTTCAGGAATTTATACTGTGACAGGAGTGCACGTCATCCTGCAACTTACAGTGGTTTGGGGGTTTTGTTTTGGTTCAGGTTTTTTGCTTGTTGTGGACCTGTAGGGAAGCAAGTTCAGCCAAACTTCAGTGTAAGAGCTGCACTACTTTCTGGCTGTGCCAAAAATTGTTTTGAAAGATGCAGTCAGAAAGGCTTTATCTTGAGCCTGGATTTAACAGTATTTTTCCACCCTAACCATTCAAACTGTGGTTCCAATTCTATTTAAGGTTTCATTTCCTATTTCAATAACTTGTCACACTAGCAAGTTTTAGATGGTGTTTTGGTGTTTAGAGACATCACTTTCCAAATGCTCATACTCAAGAAAAACATAGTTACCAGTTCCACACAGCCAGAAGGCAGAAGTAGCCCAAGTGTGACACTAGCCCACTCTTGCACAATTAGTTCAATAGAAAGTTGGCCAGAACTTGAACTGAGGAAGTGTAGAGTAGTGAGGTTAGGCAATAGAAAGCAGAGTTTTGCTGCTATTCCAGGAGTAGCTTCTGCTTCTCTCAAGACATTTTACAGTCTTTATCAACTAACCCAGTTTATTGAACAGTCCACTTGGATCACACGTTAATAGCCACTTCCAGGACTAGTACAGAGTCTTATAACTACTCCTCTTAATATTTGGCTGCTGTTTCTCTTCTCCTAATGAAGAGGTAATAAGGCTTCTTGGCATTTGTAGAGATATATTGAAAGGTTCATAGCTTGTCACCTGGTTGCACATTCCTAGTGTACATCAGGAAATGGACAGTCCAATGCAGTCATGTTTCCATTAGAAAACGTCCAACTGACAGTTATTGCTTGTCTATATCTACACTCAGCATCGTGGCCTTCACTAGCCTCCACTCAGGAACACTCAAGTGAAACGATCAGTTGCAAGGCAACCAAGTTGGGTAGGACTGACTGTACGGCACAGGAGCATTTGCAAGATAGTAGTTGCTGAAGTTTACATCACTAACATAAGGTGCTGGCTGGTAGTAACAGGTAACATTAGTGGCATTAGGAATGATGTTTTGTTCTGCCAGCACTTTGAGGGCTAGCAGAGAAATCAAGTTGAGAGTTTGCCTTCGCTCATGTCCCATGAGACAGACGGTGCTCTCATTCACCACTCTGCGCAAAATCATGAGGTAGTCGTATTTGCTCCTCTCTTCTTTGGAGAAGTGGTTCTGGAGGTAGGTCTCTAGCTTGCGCTGCTGATCCAGGATGTCTGGGAAGTCTATAAAGAATCGGGAGCACATGTAGCGCTCTAACGTTTTGATCCTATCCTTATCCATGGGCCTGAAGTCTCGTACTAAGAGGTTACTATACTTCAGAAGCCCACCACCTCGGATCTCTTCAGGATTTTTGGTAGCTATCAGCTTGTTCTGGAGGTGATCAAAAGCTGCTTCAAAGTCTCCATACATGCTCTCCCCGATCACAGTTGGATGGAAGTGCTCTGACATAGGGGTTTCTGAGTAGTCATAGTAAAAGAGCAGGGAGTCCAGTATGATTTGGAAGGAGTCCACGCTGAACTCAAACTGTCGCCGTATACAGTCTACAAACTTCAGCTCCACGTTCCTGCCATGTTTGTTGGAAAGTGATATCAAGCTCCAGCGGTCAGACTCTGTGTACACTTTGACTAGCTTCTGGATGTAGGCTTCCTTCAGTGTGACCGGACTGATTTTTAGCTTGCTTACTCCTTCTGGCAAGAAATTCAAGAGGGATCGCAACACCACATCTCGAACTAACTGAAACTTTGCCTCACTTGGAAGAGAAACTTGAAAAATGAGATCCAGGTCTTTGCATCCCAGACCATTATCCTTCACCAGGACGTGGCCAGCTGCAGAGCCATTCAGACGGACATCGTGCACCACAATGCCTGCTTCACTCAGCCTACTCCGAACAGTCTGAACAATGTCCTTCAGAGTTATCTTCAGTGTTGGGAAGTTACCTCGTCCATGGATTGGAACCACCTCTGTAAGAACCTCATGCAGACGGCTGACCTGCTCCCAATTCAGTACACTGCATGACATGCAGTCTGTGTTACTTCCTTTGCCTGCCATCTTAAGGGTTTTCTTCTCCAAAGAAACTGTAGGGAGGTGGAATGAAAAAGAAAAACATAAGTCAGACTTTCTGTTCATGCTTCTTAGATATATCCTATGCTCTACTCTTCTTTCTACATACACACAAACACTAGCTAGAAAGAAATAATTCTACATAAAAATGATTTTCAGGAAGCCTTTTAACTGAAATGATACTCAGCTTCTCTATTAGTGTGGGCACAAAATTGTAGTTGTCATTACCTTGGGTTTTTTTGGTGAGGCAGACTTAAGTACTTAAAGCAGATGGTGTCAAAGGGAGATCACGAATGAAGATGACACATAAACCTTACCTAACTTTAGTATCATTTGCAGCACCAGCTGATGTCAGGGGAGCCATAAGTGCAAAGCACTTTCAAAAGTTAAGCTTTTAACTGGTTTCATTATACATAAAGCCCAAACTGTTTGCTCTAACACATCACTGGGAGACACTCAGGTGTTAGTTTCAGGGCTTAGACCTCAAATCCACCAAAAGCACTTTAATTACATTAGAAATCCAGGACTTCTTCCTTTTCATAAAAGTTTTTTCCTTTCTTAACCATCCAGCAACTACCACTCACAAGGACCAAGTACACCTCACTCCTCAAAATTCTAGAGCTCTTCCACATCCTGGATAGAACTTCAGCTACAAAGTCAAATAACACAACTAATCAATTTGTATTCCAGTCTTTGTAAGCAACTCTTTGCTCTTCTTCAGACACACTGCATAATCAAACTACCTTTTGGAAGCATTCAATGCTTGCCCCAACCTTCTGCTCATTTGTTGAGGGCAAAAGAGGGTTCTAAGAGCTGGCATACACTCATGTGAGTGTAAGGCACACATCATATTAGTGTTGCAGTTTAGCGCTAAGGACTAGAGAACCTCAGTGACTAGACCTGGCAACAGCCTCATCTGAACTTCTGCACTTTAAGAAGTCTTGTCACAGTTGACCAGAACATAAGTTACTTTTGTTTTGAAGTATGCAGACACTTACATGTGTTCTACAGTCACACAACTCCAACTGCTATTAATACACTTCTTTAAGTATTATTTTTAAGTATTATTAAGTATTCTATTGTGGCCAGGTGCTTCCTGACAGCTACAGACCTCACTATCTTCTCTCCCAAGTAGCTGTGAAAACTGCAGCTGCGAAGGTCAGACCAGCCAGACTTGAGGCAGTTAACCCTTACCTACCAGGAACTGTTTAAAACCCATTCATATAGTTTCCTAATGTGCATCAATAATACAGTGCATGGAAGACTTAATAAGCAAGATTCAAAAAGCAGCTGTTGCCATTTCATGCCTGTCTTCTTTCAGCTTTTAGTTTTTTTAACAGCTCATTTGACCTGTCACCTCCTCTACAGAAGGGGTTCAAATCCTAGATAAAATATACTGCAAGGTAAAAATGCTCCTGGGGAAGGAATTTCTGCCCTTAAGCATGAGGCGCTGCGTTACAAGTTCTGCTGCAGTGGGTCACATTAGCTCCAGAAGGCACTAAACTTGTGATTCGCAAGATGGTTAGTCCAGGGTAAATCAAAGGGTTCTTCAAATTCAATCCTTGAGGCTGCAATGGCAGCATAAACCCAGAGGCACCAAACCTGCCAGCAGCTGCCCTCAGGCACTTAAAAAACATTCAAGTACATTTTCATCTTACATCCACTGTATCTCCTTCAGATCACTAGAGTCTCCTGTGACTTCTAGCTTAAGCTGCGACTTTTCAGCTACTACCTCTGAAAGCATTCTCTTCTCCTTCCTCTCCGCAGCCTTCTCAGCAGCCAGGACAACGGACAGCCCACTCAACGACCAGAAAGGCCTGGGAGCAGCACTTTCCACCCCACCACACACACACTCGGTTCTGCTTAGGGATCCTCGCCTGGGAAAATAATTGCTGCCTTTGTGGGGGGAAAGATGAAGTGTTTCATTTCCAGTTCAATGGAGAGTCTCTCAGGCTGTCAACCCATGAAAGCCTCTCACCTCCAACTCACTTGCACGTTTGCCTACGCTGCAGGATTTATGTTGGTGACAACAGGGTCTTAGCGACCCTAATGCACTCGGGATGTTCTTGCTTCACCATCACCATCTTCCACCACAAGAAGACCTGGTACCTGACGATGCTCGTT
>NW_009726932.1:0-217 GCF_000703405.1 Apaloderma vittatum | reverse complement strand
GGCAAAGGCTGTCGCAGCTTCCCTCGGACGCAAACCCCAAACCAGGGGCAGAAGCAGCGAGGGCAACACACCTTCACCTTTGTCACGATCACGTACCTGACTCCACAGCGGCGGTTGCCCCCCGGTGCACCTGATCTGGCACACCACCTTACAAAAATAACTTAGGCGACCCCCTCGAGGCGGCATCTCCGGGTCACCACCCCTCCAAAGCGCCGCA
>NW_009726931.1:0-946 GCF_000703405.1 Apaloderma vittatum | reverse complement strand
GGCTGTTAAAGGCTGAGCTCACTCAAGTAACTGCCCCCAATCCTGAGCCCTGGAGAACACCCCTTGTGACCAGCCATTCACAACTCCTTTGGGCTTGGCCATCCAGCCAGATTTGCACCCACCAAAGGGTATGTCCATCCAAGCTGTTAATAGCCAGTAGATTTGGAGCCCTGTGGAGAAGAAGTTGTAGATATTAAAATCAAAGAACTGTAGAATGTTTTGAGTTGGAAGGATCCTAAAAGAGCATAGAGTCCAACCTCCTCGCCTTAGGAAAGGACATCTTTCAGTATTTCAAGTTACTCAAAGTTCCTGACCTTGGACACTTCCAGGGAGGGGGCATCCAATTCTCTGGGCTACCTGTTCAATCCCTTTCCACGCTCATTGTAAAATATCTCTTTCTTCTATCAAATCCCAATACTCTCTCTTTCCATTTAAAGTCAATGTCCCTTGTTCTGCTACTACAGGCCTTGATACAAATCTCACTCCATCCTTCTTGGCCTATGATCACTATGGTGTCATCTGCAAACACCGGGAAGAGTAGCCTGTGAGGTCACATAAGATGGCTTTGGGAGGCCTCAAGCACAGCACCAGTACAGAGAGGCTGAAGGCCTTGGGCTCAGTATTGTGGAGACTGTGGTCAGTGTAGGAGTAGCCTGAAAGTGCTTGGAGAGTGGTGGAGCTTTTTCTGACACTGGGAAGCAGCCTGTGAAAGATATAATGTCACAAAGTGAAGCTGGGGAGATCCAGACTGGACACAAGGAGAAAGATATGTCTCTCCAAGGGCAGTGCTGTGGTGCAACATGTCACCCAGAGGGAGCTTGGATGTGCCCAAGGCTTTGTGTTTCAAGGAAGAGCCAGGGAGGACAGAGATATATCAGTAAAGGAAGGTGATGGTCAAATGGGGCAACCAGATGGATGACTACAGTCTGCAGAGAAAGAGGCACAG